>NC_025700.1:6343837-6372946 GCF_000633955.1 Camelina sativa
AAGAAGACCAAACTTGAATATTACCAGCCATTCTTGGTGACCTTGCCAACCATCTTGGTTAAGTTTTTTGACAGCAATAACCACACCGGTTCCCGGTTTAGAAGCAGAGAGAGTCTGTTCATCAATCCAACCTTTAAAGACAGAACCAAAGCCACCTTCACCAAGAACACTATCTGGTCTGAAATTCCTAGTTGCTGCTTTAAGCTCAGCAAAAGTGAAACTTTTGAGGTTTGGAGATTGCAAGATCTCTCCTTCGGTTCTTGGATTTGTTCTGATAGACACAGAAGAGCCTTTGCTTCCCATACTTTGAGAATCATTAGCCTCTGAACTCATATACTTCGGACTTGCACCTATACAACAACCAAACATATAGTTTACATACAAAAGAACATTAGATTTCACTTTTTCGACAAATCTCATCTTCTAAAATTGTTGTTAGAACAAAGAGAGAGAGAGAGAGATCAGACAAAAGTTAAAAACTCTGTGATTTTGTTTGTTAATTACGATGAAGCGTGAATAAACCAAAGACCAAGAAACAAAAAAGAGACAAAGTTTCAGATAATTAATCAATTATTATGAGAAAACCTTTGACAGATTTGTCAAAACACTAAGCCTAACTTTTAAGTTAAGTCCTCTTATCCTCCTCCAACCACCAGAAAACCTAACCTCGAATTGAAAAAGAAAACAAAATTTAACAAAACAAAATCTAATTTAAGACCCTACTTAAGTACCAACTTTGAAAAACTGAATTAAAAAATCAACATTTGTTTTTCATACTACACTATATATAGAAAATGAAAAGCTTGAAGTACCTTGCTTACCTGGACTCACAGCTTTAATCTGAGCACTTAAGCAAAGCCCCATGATTTTTTTGAAGGAGAAACAAACAAAACCCTTTTGAGATTACAGACTAAAAGATCATAAAGGTTTGAACTTTATCAATGGAAATTTGGAAAGTTGAAGCAGAAACAGATCAAATTGTGAAGATAAAAACAAAAAAAAAAAGGATAAATGAGAGAGAGAGGAAATAAAATTCTTGGTCTTCTTTTATTTTGTCAATCAAGAAATAGAGTAGAGTAGAGAGAGAGAGAGAGAGAGAGAGAGAGAGAGAGAGAGAGGTTTCTATCGAACACTTTGCAATTTTGCTGCAAGTAGCTGAAACAGAGAAAGAGAAAGGAGTTAGGAGGTGGCATTGATGATGGTCAACCGGTCCCGCCTTTAAACCCCATCTCTTTACTTTTTTGTCTAATTTGTTTTTTTTTTCTTTTTCTTTTCTTAGTCAATACATTTGAAGAATATGATTGTCAAGGTTATGAAATAACATTCAAACAATGCCTTAACTTAATAAATTGATATCTCTAACTTCAGTTATTTATTTCTTATTCTAATAGTTGTTTGTTTTCAATTAAATTTTAAACAAAATCATATATTTGATTGACTTATATTTTTTAGAATTTTAATTTATCATTAATAAAATTTAACTTGTTATTGAAGTGCTATATGAATTAATTTTTGACATAATATATATTCATTATTATTATTTAATAATAATAAAAATAACAGTCACAGTTTTAAAAGTTGTTGGTAAACAATCAGATTTTAACAGTTAAAGTTTCTACGGTCAAAGCATCTACAACCAAATTTTCTGCAGCTAAAATTTTAAAGTTAAAGTTTATACAACCAAAAGTAACAGCCGTTACCAATCAAGGCCATAGTCTGAAAAAATATTTTTATATTTTATGATCATCTATATTTATGTAAATTGTTTTTTATTAGTTGAATTTTTATTAAAGAAATTTTGAATAAAAACAAAGAAATGATTTCTTAAGAAGTTTAACTAATTGCAACACTTTAAAAACCAATTAAAATGAAATATTATGAAATTTAATGTTATGTCAAACATTAATTTTTATGTTTTATAAAAGTTCTAGGAAAAAGAAAAACATTGTGTTTTTAACTAATAAGTGATATGGATTAGATTACAAGAAAAAATGAGGTGGTATTATAATGTGTAATAATATTATATAATATGCAATTCAGAATCAATGTTTTTTTTTTGTATGACAACATCAGAGATTGAGAGACATTATAAATCAAAAAAATATACTCTCTTTATATTATAAATGATGATTTTTAAAAAAATTCACATAAATTAAAAAATAACATTTAATGTTTAGAAATAAATGTATTATTATTCATAATAACATATTTTCATAATTATTATCCAATAGTAATTCATTCAAATTTTAAATTAATAATTCTTAAAATTTATAATTTTCTAACATTAATTAATTAAAATATATAGAAAATCAATCTTTATAATAAAAAATTATCTATCGTGATACGCAGTAAATAACAATTTAAATCAAAATATAATGAGCATGTTTGTTACGTTGCCGCTGCGTCTCCTTCCGGCGGCCAAAATTTAAATGTTAACATGACCACATAAACGTCAAAACTGCCGTTGCGGCTACTTTTACGGAGAATACCGGTGTATCCTATATCGCCATGAAAAACAAGCGATAGTTACACTGCCGCTGCGACTTGTTTTAACGGAAGCGGCGACTCATTTCAAGGATTTAATGGAAGCGACAACTTGTTTTAAACTCCGGCAATCTTTATATTTTTAGTCGCAGGATGTGATTGCTGCGGCAACTTAACTAACATGCTCAATATATGAAAATTCTCTCCATTGCATAGTTGATAAAAGTAAATCGCTTGCACGGCGGTCCAATCGTTCTCCGCCGTTGAATATTCAATTGTAGACATTTTAACGTCACGATGCCCTAACCTGAGTACGTTGACTCATGTCGGCTTGGTCTTTCCGTGCCAAGTGTTACATGCCATTTAATTTCGTCTGTTCATTGCTTCATTTTAACTTTACATTTTTTTCGTTTTTTTTTTGGTCATTTTTTTTTCCATCTGACCGTAACATGTTCAACCATATTAGTTAACTGTGTGTGTGTTTTTTTTTTAAAAGTTTGATCATATAGATTAGTTTGGTCTCTGATTTCTGAACACGACTATAGTAGGCACCTGAAAAAAGTAAAAAGCAAGAAACTTATACTTTTTCATTTGCTTTCCCGGCGGCAGCTTATTCGTGACATTAAACCAAAAAAATACTTTTTACGTGACATTTGATACTATTCCACCGGTACTAAATATAGGCATCGATCTACAAGTCTGTTTATGACCATATAAACTAACTACACCATATTAATATACTTTGTTATAACTCATATAATCATATATATAGAGTAAATGATACTATAATTTACTTCATCCGAAAAATGTTCTTTGTTTTTTTGCTAACAGAGGGGAGATCATCCGAAATGTTCTGAATTGAAGTTTATATGTCTCTTCAAATAAATACCAAAAAAAATCGATATATCTATATTTTCGAAGGATAACCCAACTCCGTAGCTGGTTGAGCTAGCCATTTTGGGTTAAACGATACTATTACAGTATTACTTTGAAGTGTTTTAGAAATATTATTGTGAAAGTCTCCGTGACAAATAAATAATTGTAAGTGGAATAAAACCCTAGATTAGCCATTTAAAAAAAGAAAAGAAAAAGAAAGCTCGATCCAAGATCTTTGTCTGGATACGAACGAACGGTAACGAAAGAAGGAGAGGACACGAGAGAAAGTGAAGAATATAGACTTATGTTATGTGTTTGTCAAAAAAAAAAAAAAGACTTATGTTATGTTTCGTTGACCATATCTTGTGACAAATAAAATCTTAAATATATTCCACCACATAATCTGTGCTAGATAACTAATATATAAGAAGTATTAGTTTTCTTTTTGCAAAAAAAACAACAAAGTAATTCTCCTATTTTATTATCAGAAAGAAAAACAAAAATTTATTAAACATTAGTTTCTTCCTTAGAAACTTTTTTTTATGGAAAGCATAATACAAAGCATTGACGTTCTAATTGTTAACTATATAATATACGTTTATATTGTTTGGTAGCTAATGAATTTCTCTATGAAGAATACAAAACATTTATCAAAAGATTAATAATACAAAATATTTATTAAAAAAATCATGAGAAAGTCAATTTGCAAAAAAGGGCTCGTGGTTAGTGGACCAATTAGTATTAAAAAAATGTATTATTTGCCAGAAAGATTAAAACAGTGTCCGTGATAGTATCTATCTAGCTATCAAACCTAACGTCCACGTTTCTTGTCAGTCGTCACATTGTAAAACAGTAAATATTTTACTTTATTTCATCTTTGCTTTTAATCATATCTAATTAAAATATCATTATGCACTTTAATACCACAAAAGTCTCGTGCAAGCAAACTTATTACCAGGAAACTAGGCCTTGAATGGTAACATAACATTTGCGGTTTTGTAAGTGTGTTTTTAAAAAAAGTGTTTTATACACCATCCACAAAAAAAGAGTTAATTAAGTAAACGGATATCGGACTATTGAACCAACTGAAAAGAGAGAGTTAGAAAATTTGAGGTAAAACGAACTTACCACTTCTAAAAGTGTCAAATGAGAAGATACTAAACTCGTGAGGATAATCATATGTTATCTAAAATGATGATCGTTTTTAATATTGTCAATTTATTTAACTCTTGTTGAAAGATGACTAATCACGAAAGTATGTAGTCCGTACGTTTTGTTGGTGCAACAAAAAGCAAACAATATGATATTTGAGAAGAAACCAACGATAATAGACTATTGTGGGTTTTGTTGAACGTAATCTTAAAATTGTTTATTTAGTCCATTTGTTTCAACCTAAAGAGCGATTCTTGATTGATCCATCACTATAACTATCATGATCGTCACCATCGGCCAACAAATTAAACACCACTTTTATTTTTCTGTCATAGAACATCAAGAGTTTAGGACTAGTAAAATATAAACGACAAAGTTTCCAGATACATACCAATCATCGTTGAAATTATAATGACGAAAAGTCAATAGAGTGATTTTATCTGTCTTTGATTGCATTGCGATAAAATTCCAAATACTTAGTGAGTTTTTTACCATTGATTTTAAATTTTTCTATGTCGATACACAGTGCCGACTTAACTAAGGCACAAGTAGTGTGATCGCCTCAGGTTCAAAAATTTAAGAGGTAAATAATTTTTTTTCCTGTATAAAGCAAATTTTATAAGATAAAAGAGGTACAAAAAAATAATAATGTAAGTTAAAGGGGCATAAAAAAATAATGCAAGATAAAAGAGTACAAAAAAATATGTAAGATAAAAGAGGTAAAAACAAAATTTGTAAAACAAAATAATATATTAAATATGTTTTAAGGATTTATTTTGATGAATCAATAACTAAAAAGATATCTTATCTTCCACAATTATTTCAACTGACTCCAACAATATAACGGAAATAAATTTTTATAATCTTGTTAATTGTTTATATATTATGAAAATGAAAGTCATATTTTTCAATATATAACAGAGGTTAAAAAAAGAAATTGGCTTTTTATTAAAAAAATTTTTTTTTGCCGAGGAGCACCTATAAACCTTGAGCCGGCACTGTCGATACAAAGCCAGTTTAATATATATGTGACTTTAAACTAGTGTCTTCCTTATTCATGATTAAGTTTGAAAAAACCGAGTGCTACCAAAACAACCTCGCAAATGTAAGCATTTTTCTGTAATAATTGTCTAACCAAAATCATCTTTAAAATAAAATAATACATACTTGTAGTAACGTTATAGATCCGCTGTCATCTAATATGATAAATAAAAGCAAAAAAGACTTAAGGCAGATGGCCGGCTGTTGACTTTTAAGGTTTCAACCTTTTTCGTCACGGGTCGATCGTAAGATATCAGATTTATCATTTATGTACTTGCGTATATGTAGCTCGTGATTATTCATGCAATAAAGACTTTGATGCTTTTGACCCTAAACCTATTTGAAAAAGTTTGAAAACAAAAATTGCATGTATACAAGTGTGGAATGATCCGACATCAGCAGCTTATATATAGCCTGATATATTTTCACATACGGATATTGCATTATAACTTCTATATTGATTCGCTAAAATGACAACAACAATGTGTCACCCATTCGTGAGAAAATTTGCTAAAATATCAAATCTTTTTCACCTGTCCACATCCCATCACCCATGAAAAATTACTATAAGCCAAATGTTATATAACTATGTCATGTTAAAGATTAATTTTTACTAAACAAAGTTTGACTAATGCCAAGCTACGTACTTGATACTCCCAACGAATATTTTGCTTTATAAAAAGTAATTCAAAATATTTCCGACAAAGCTCTTAAACTTTTCCAGTTTTTTTTTTCCAATTCCTCCAATAAGAAGATACTATTCACTATTTTATCAGAACCAACTACCATCCAACTACATTCACAGATTTACTTAAGACTCTCAAACAAAACAATATATATATAGAACGTAAAAAATATTTTTCCGGTCAACAGAAAGTCAATCTTAAAAAAATCACATCAAATTTAACAAACACATACTAGAACATTGATTTTTCTTTTTGTAGCTAAAAAAATGGGATTTCATCTAGAAGCTCTGGAGGTGTTGACGAAGGACATATTGTGAAAGAGAGAAATCAATGTAATGAGAAGTCTAAGTAATAAGTGAGTAATATATGATAGTGAAATATATGGTTGTGAGATAGTTGAATAAATGGAGGGTTGTAAAATAAAGTAGAGAGTTGAATAAATGGAGGGTTGTAAAATAAAGCTTAAGGAATATTCTATGTAATATTCCCTAAGATTTGTACTATAAATACCAAGGCTTGGTGAAGAGTTTCATACAAGCTTAAGTGAGTGAGTTTGAGTAAGAGTCTTAAGAGTTCTTGTAACCTTTTGAGTGTTTCAATAAAATAAGTTTATCCCCTTGTATAAAGATCTTTCTTATATTCTTACATAATCTTTGTCCAAAATACTTCCTAAACACTTAGCATTGATCCTAAAAACCTCCTAAGTGGTTGTACCACTATGTGTGTGTAATTTTGGTATCAGAGCCATGGCAGTCTAAACTCTAGCTCTTCTCTTCCAGAAAGGTAATACGCCATAACGTTGTCTTCTGCCATGCTAGTATGAAAGTATGCTCTGTGGTTGCCATATTAATGGATCCTCCACATCAGAAATCTAACTATGCTAAGAAAAAACGGTATGGAGAAAAATTTCTATGAGGTTGTAATGCTCGAAGTACCTTGAGGCTTTTAATGTTGCAATAGTTTTGCCTCGGTTTGCGTAGCTAAGCACCTCTTGATTGATTTCTCTATATTCGTAGTAGGTAAAATAAAACAGGGAGACAACTTATGGACTGTTATTACTTCAATGGTTAGAAGAGAGTTATAGTATTCTGTCTTGGTTTCTGGTTCTATCCTATATTATGGAAAGTTCATCTTCTTTGTCTAAAACCCCTTCTTTTCGACGATCAACTTCTAAAAAGATTGATTACTTATATGAAGTAGAGTATGTGAGTGATGATAGCAAAGTTCCTATTACCCAACTCCCATTACTTAATCCTTACAAAGCTTTCACCAAACCAAATTCCACTTTTCCAAAAGTCATTCGCCAGGTGTTTGTCCCTAACAAACATAATGCAAAGGAGCTTGTTCTAGCCTCTCCGTTGGAACAACAGCTTATCCCGGCGACAGAAACAGAACATATGATTCCCCTCAGAATCAATGAAGGCATGATACATCATTGGCGAACTCAAGGATATACTCATCTTCACTATGGAGCAATACGTTTGGCGCTAACACTCCATGGCAGAAAAGGCTTACCAGTTGTAGCACGGGTAGCTCTCCTTGACACCCGATACAAGGAATACCAGCATGCTTGTATTGCAACTATCCAGACAACACTAAACGCTGGCACTGTTTTCGTCACCCTCTTCCCAAATTTCAACGTGGCATTGGAAGACCCTCAAATATATCAGAACATGCAAATCCAGCTGCAAATCACAGGCGCTCCACAGATTGGAAACACATATGCGGCAACACTTCACCATCAAATGGCGTACAGAGTCCAAAATCATGCAATGGACTTAAGTCTCCCAAGAGACACTGAAGATGCACTACTCATACAATTGGAGTCACAACATAGCCCGTCGTGCATTCATATTCCTAGACAGATTCCTAGAGATGAGCTTGTCAAGCTACTTCCAGAATCATGGGTTACCAATTACGAAAAACTCCATGACCGGAGTACCCCAATACAATCGGTGGACTCTTCTATTCATAGGAGAAAAGATGGAGCTGTAGAGATTGCCTTCAAGCAACAAGAAGAAAAGTCAAGACCAACGGCTTTCTGCACAGAAATCAATACAATTACTCCTTTTGAAGACACTCAAACCTTGGAGATCAATCCACGTTTAGATGGTGTTCCGATCTCATCCTTTGATTCGTTGGGAGATCCCATTTACTCTTTCCAAGATGAAACAGGCCACAAATTCTTTGATGTTTGCGATTGCCAACACTGTCAGATGAATAGTTCTGATGATGATGACACCCCAAGGCGTAGGAGAAAAAAGAAAACTACACAACAAATTCTCAAAGAACGATTTGAGTCTGGAGATCCACAAGTTGGCCTTCTCGGAGAACCAAGTGGCAAGAATTTTGAATACTATGTATTGTATTCAGGTGGCTCAACTCCCACAACACCTGAAAAAGAAGAGGTACAACTAAGTTACATGTTCGGACCCCCATCCCAGCAGGATTCACCATTTCCATCCAAGGAGTTTGAAGAAAGCAATATAAAGCACTCATGGAAAATCCGGAATCCAAATGTTAAGAATCCAGATGGTTCAGTAAAGCAGATCAGTGCCGCAGAAGCAACGTTAAACTGGCAGTCGGAGAACGCCGTAACCCAAAACCATCTATTAAGCCAGATTGACAAAAAGGTAACCATCATGGACCTTTCCATTAAAGAACTCACCAAAAAGATAATCTCTCTCCACCAAGAACTTCTCCACCTTGCAACTACTGTCTCCATGAACTCTCCCCTCATGTTCCAAAAAGAGTCCGAGCTAAAGTCCCTTAAAGCTCAATTACACTCCTTACAAAACCAACCCAAAACTCAACCACCAACTCCATATGACCTTTTTACACCATATCCCATCTACACACCACCTTACACAGCCCAAACACAACCTTTATCTTTTTCCCAAGACCCAAGTATTTTTGGAGCATCCTCCTTCTTACCAACAAAAGTTCTCTATGAACAACAGTCTACCAAAAAGAAAAAGCCAACAGAAAAAAGACCAGGGAAGGAAGCCATACTTGAACCACCCAAACCGCTTACCGAGACATCAAAATCTCAAGACCAACCCGAAGCCAGCAAAATGCAATTCATGGTGGAGCACGCTAATCCAATCACTGTTTTTCTCGAGAAGGTCGCAAAACAAGAAAAAAGACTTTCTCAAGGAAGTATGATGAATAAGGTACCAACAACATTAAAAGATGAGAATGATGAGGCCATGATCCCACATTTTATGATGGCTTCACCTGCTGTGGTTGAAGAAGACATAGAGAGTGAAGGTGGAAACGTATATGAAGAAACCCAAGAACTGGACAAGATCAGACAGAAGGAAACCCGCGGTTTAGTACAGAACCACATAAGGGTTTCTCTTTTGATGATGTTCCCCCTTCAAAATGGCGTGACAAAGTATATGAGATGCATGCATGGCTAACAGAACAACAACTTAACCCAGGAGCCACTTTACCTACATCGATTGATAAACTGGTGGCTAAATTCCAAGGACGTCTCAGGCAATGGTGGATAAGCCTAGGTCAATATCGACAATTACAAATCCGACAATCTCCAACAATCGATGCTTTGGTGGGACACATTCATAATGAATTTCTCGGCACATGGGATCACTATACTATCCAAGCAAGAGAAGAATATCTTAGCATGAGATGTTGTTCCTTCAAGAGGAAGGATCTTGAAAGACATTATGAGCGGATGTCAAAGAGATTCTATGCCCTAAATGGAATAGATGATGTCAACCTCAAACAGGCGTACCTGAATTCACTTCCAGAACCACTTGGAAATGAAACGTCAAGGGTATTGTCTCTCAAGAATATGCCTCTCAATCAAGCTTCACTCGGAGAAATATATCAAATTTCTCTGGCAGCCCTTGAAAAGCTATGCAACCACCAGAAGTTTTTCAAACAGCTTCAGGAACAAGGAAAACTTCTAGGAAAAGCATGTGATCGGCCGGAACTCAGTATCAAATGCAGAGAAAAGAAATGCCATTGTTCTACAAGTCATGGAAAAGAAAAAAGCTATAGAAGCAAGTGGCAGAAGAAATATCCAAAGTTATCTTCTAGAAAGAAATGGAAATTCTTCAGGAAGAAAACTCAAAGAGGTTTCAAAAAATCAGACAGATGTTACATCTGCAAGAAGAAGGGACATTATGCGAAACAGTGTCCTAACAAGAAGAAGAGAGACAACCTCCTTGGCTACTTGGCACAAGTTGAAGATATTGACGACTCGGATATTGAATCCATCTTTTCCCTTGATGATGAACCAACTGATGATACAGTTCTTGCAATGGGTATGGAGTTTGAAGATGAATCTTCAGAAGAGGATACTGGAGATGAAAGCGATAGAGACGACCAGTTCATGTTGTTTGACCTCTACACATTCGATTTCTGCAAAGTAGAGCAATCACATCAAGAAGAATTGGTGTATCTAACCCAACCATCTCCAAATGCCAAGATCTACATCTTCCCAAACAAGTATGATAAACCAATACCGGTCATTGCCTATTTTGACACTGGAGCTGCTTCATCCATCATCAAACCAGACCTCCTCCCAGCTTCACATTGGAATTCATGTTCAGTCGCTTTCAAAGCAGCCAACGGCCAGATATTTCATATCTCTCTTATCAGCAAGCCAATATACATCCAACTTTTCCCCGGATACATGATTAAATCCAAAGTATTTGGTTCTGAACTCCCTGGAAAGGACTTTATACTTGGATTTGATATCCTCCATAGTCTTCGGAGAGTTTCGTGGCACCCAAAAGGTCTCAAGCACAAAAATCAGCTGCTACCTTGGACAACGGTGTCTCATCTATACCCTATGGAGATGCTTAATCCCATAAAAGAAGAAATAGCAAAGACATCTTGCGCCACCTCTCATTCGGAGTTTCTCACAAAGTGCTCATCTCCTTTATGGAAGAATCCAGATTTCTTCATATCCTTACCTTTCAAGAAGAATGAAGATATCAACCCAACTAAAGCAAGTCACCCAGGAATGAACCCAGATCACTACAATCTTGCACTCGAAGAGATTGACCAACTCCAGAAAGAAGACCTCATTGAGAAGACCACTTCACCTTGGGCATGCGAAGCATTCTACGTCAACAAACGGGCTGAACAGGTGCGAGGAAAACTCAGATTGGTCATCAACTATCAACCACTCAACCATTTCCTTGCCGATGACAAGTTTCCTTTGCCAAAGAGAAAAGTGTTATTCCAAAAACTCCCGCAAGCACAAATCTTCTCCAAGTTTGACTTAAAAGCAGGATTTTGGCAGCTTGGAATCAAACCAGAAGACAGACCAAAGACGGGATTCTGTGTACCAGATCGCCATTACCACTGGAAAGTCATGCCCTTTGGACTTAAGGTAGCTCCTTCACTGTTCCAAAAAGCTATGATCAAGATATTCGAGCCTATCCTCCCAAATGCACTGGTGTATATCGACGATATTCTGCTATTCTCCTCAAACATAGATTCCCACACTTCGTTACTGGCAAAATTTCACGATATCATACAGAAATACGGTATTATGTTATCAGAGAAGAAGATGGTGATTGGAGAAACGGAGATTGATTTTTTGGGAATGCACATATCCAAGGGAGAATACTACCTCCAACCTCACATTGCCACCCAGCTCAATGAGTTTCCAGATGAAAGATTATCTTTCAAGCAAGTCCAACAGTTTTTGGGGATTGTTAACTATATGGCGGATTTCATTCATGGTCTTGCAAAACATAGATCGATTCTCTCTGCTCAACTCAAGAAAGATGCCCCTCCTTGGAGCCAGAAATGCACAGAAGCAGTGAAAGAATTGAAGAAAATTTCCACAACCTTACCAGCTCTAAAAATCCCATCAAAGGGAAGAAGAATTCTGCAGACGGACGCAAGTGATTGCTATTGGGGAGCAGTACTCTTAGAAGAAGACGAAAAAGGGAAGAGACATATTTGTGGCTACAAAAGTGGAGTCTTCAAAGATAGTGAAAAACACTATCATTCTACTTACAAGGAGATACTCGCTGTCAAAAGAGGAATAGAAAAATTTGAGTTTCATTTGGTGGGCCAACATTTCCTCATCGAAATGGACATGTCCTCCTTTCCAAAAATGATTCAGTTCAAGCAGAAGATGTTACCACAAGCTCAGTTACTAAGGTGGGAAAGTTGGTTTTCCCAGTGGAAATTCGATGTTAAACACATCAAAGGAAAAGACAACTTCCTCCCAGATTTTCTTTCAAGAACTCAGCGTCAAATCTCGACAATAGTACCCATGATATACACCCTCAGTCCAGACAATCCAACAGAAGATAATCTGCGGAAAATGATTGCCGATATGCCGCATGGAATAAGGGAATCGTTACTCGACAATGTATTGATCTACAGAGGGATTGAGACACTGCATGGTTTTCTAAAGCTCTATATACACCGATATGGTCTTGATCAGGGTCCACTTCTTGGCCTCCCTTACCACCCGGCCTATCCCTTCCTTACCACCATTCATATGAACCCTGCTCATTATAGCCGGTTTCCTATAGAAGCATACCTCCTACTCTGGTACATGGCAGATCTTTACACTATTGCGGTCCTCATTCATAAAAGTCAACTACTCCAGTACTTGGCGAAATGCATATTGACCAGACGGAAGGCACATTACAAATTATTATACAAATGGCTCACATTATTCCACGATGTTACCTGGTGGCAAGAACATGTTCGTGCACAGCCTGAGTTGGATATACTTGTCACGTTCAGGATTACTACAATCCAAGAAGAACAAGACGGAGAAATCATTATCCTAAAGAAATATGATGCGAACGTTGAGACAAGCTACAATAATGATGCTTTTGCCTCGGGGAATTTCCATCAACGTGCAAAGCAAATTGCATTATTGAATGGATTTAATGAATCTGAAGTTGACCCTAATCTTCTTTGTCCTCACACAGCTCACTGGCACAACAGACACGTCTACCCGCTAGGATTCGCTGAAGAAATACGACAAGTGCTTGCAGGCTTCCATGATCAATACGCGTGGCCACAATCAAATCCAGATCATCCAGTCTATAGAGTTGAAGGAAAAACGTACAAGATAAAACGATACATTCCA
This sequence comes from Camelina sativa, assembly GCF_000633955.1. NCBI lineage: Eukaryota > Viridiplantae > Streptophyta > Magnoliopsida > Brassicales > Brassicaceae > Camelina > Camelina sativa. Next base: position 6,357,176 of record NC_025700.1, read on the forward strand.
GGCCAAAAGATCTACGTCACAGAAGTCGCCTCAGACAGTGAAGAAGACGACAACGGATAAGATAGACGTCGCCTCTCTTTTGGAGACAGGGGGAATAAGTAATAAGTGAGTAATATATGATAGTGAAATATATGGTTGTGAGATAGTTGAATAAATGGAGGGTTGTAAAATAAAGTAGAGAGTTGAATAAATGGAGGGTTGTAAAATAAAGCTTAAGGAATATTCTATGTAATATTCCCTAAGATTTGTACTATAAAAACCAAGGCTTGGTGAAGAGTTTCAGACAAGCTTAAGTGAGTGAGTTTGAGTAAGAGTCTTAAGAGTTCTTGTAATCCCTTTGAGTGTTTCAATAAAATAAGTTTATCCCCTTGTATAAAGATCTTTCTTATATTCTTACATAATTTTTGTCTAAAATACTTCCTAAACACTTAGCATTGATCCTAAAAATCTCCTGAGTGGTTGTACCACTATGTGTGTGTAATTTAACGAAATTGAGGGAGCAAGTATCAAAGTGATTTATGATGTCAGCGAAGAACATATATATGATATATGAACATATCTTGACTCTTCATCAATCTTTCAAAATTGATGATCCTTTATCCATACGGTTCACATGTACTTTGGTAGTTTTCTTTACACAAATGTCAACGCCGAAATTGAAATATTTAGGAGGCAGGTTAGGTTAGGAAGAGTTGTCAGTTTTTTTTTTTTACATCTTTCATGTGACATATCTTATCAACAAAAACAGAGAAACAAATTGTTTACGTTGAGGAAAAATGTTAGAAGCACAAAACAGAAGAGAAATCTAAGGAAATAACAATTCATGATACAGCAAAAATCATAAATAAGGTCCCTAAACTTTGTGCCCTCAATTAATGGAAAGCCTCGGCCCAAGAAACAATGCGAGAGTGTACTCATAAGTCTTTTTTTTGGTATACTGTACTTTTTTGTAATATTAGGTAATATCCCGCGCATATGCGCGGACTGTTATATTAGTTATGTTTAATTTATTTTAAGTTATAATAATCATAAAATTATGAGAATTTTCTAAGAATTTTTTATTAATAAAGTTTTCTCGAATGCTGTTTCTGAAGAGTGGTATTGAAAAGAAATATATTTTTGAAATTGTTCCTAAAAATACATATATAACAAATAAATTTCCTAAATTTCAATAATACCCTTTATTTATTCAAATCATACAATATCAAAATATACCAGCTATTTAAAAGTATTTTTAATGATAAAAATAGAAATTTACTATGATATTCAAAAATTACCTAAAAAAAATAATAATTAAATTGCATAATTATTTTTAAAGTATCAATTAAATATATTTCCTATAAAGTTATATTAAATGTAATAAAAAATCCCAAAGATTAATTTAATTTTTCATCTTTTTTATATTCATCTTAATTTAAGCTATATTGCTAGGTTAAATTCTAATGATTTCTTCTTTGTAGTAAAATTTTGGAAATAGAATATCAAATACTTTTTTATATAGAAAATCATTAAATTACAAAATTTTGAATTAAATAATCATTATAATGATCTTTAGATAAGTATATTTTGGGTCAAAAAAAATTAAATATAATGATGAGTATACCAAAAAATGTACTACAAATTTTTTGGAGGTAAGAGAGAGTTAAAATTTTTGATTTGGTAATTCTATTATAATAGTTTATTTTGTTAAAATATTGCATACTTTAAGAAAATAAAATAAATATACATGAATGAAGATGATTTCTTTAGCTTGATTTTCTCATTGGGCTTTGATCGAAATTAGTGTTGTTGAATCTGCATCGATAAATTTTCTTATAGCCACCAAAATTTTATTATATATATGTAATTGAAAATTGAAAATTAAAAATTAAAATAATAAGAAGACTAAGAAGGAAGGAAAAAATACATAAAAACAAAGAAATAAAATTGAACAGAATATAAGATAAATCTAACAAAATAAATAATCACACTCTTACTATGAGTTTTGAACTCATGCAAACATAAACAAAAAAAAATATATTTAGAATGTGAGATATGGTGGATGATGATGTGAGAATAGTTATTTATAGGATTTCAAGGGATGAAAGTTACATTTCTAAAATTATTTAAATAGAAGAGTTAATTATAATTTATAGTGTGTTTGAATGAAAATGAATGGAAAAATAGTCAATTCATAATTTATGTAATTTCAGTTACAATTTAGTAGTAAAGTGTGGATTTAAAGTATAGATTAATGTACATTATTATATTTTTATTTAATTAAAATAAATATGATTCTTTTAGAAATTAAATGCTAAATGAACCAATAAGTAGAGAGTGAAACCTTATATATATATATATATATATAAACAATGTAAGATATACATATCATGCAAACTTTAAAACTAAAATTTAGAATTACGTGTTTACAATAATATTTGAATTATTTTTTTAACCCATACAACAACAAAATAACACAAAAAAAAATTGAGATATAGTGGAAAAGGATGTAAGAATGAGAGAATAAGTATTTATATGAAGGGAAGTGATAAAAAAATTATATTTAGAAAAATGAGAGTTACAATTTTAATTTATTATTTGTTTTAATACAATTGAGTGGAGAAATATAGTTAATGCATAATTTATATGATTTCAATTTTATATTAATATGTGAGTTAAATGTCAAGATTAAATGTTTTTTAATTTGTGATTTATTATAAATAAATATTTTAATTTGTTTTGACTTAAGGAAAAGGAATACTAAGAGGCTTAAAATTTTAGCTTACACATGATTTGGTTGTTTTGTTGATATAAACTCAACAATTAGACATAATTTTCAAATTGAAAATATTACTTTTGAAGTGACAAGCTAAATTATTTTTTTTTATAAAATTTTATGAACTTCAATCCAAATATTTTTTAAAAACCCAAGGAGAACTTCTATCTTTTTAGTTTAGTTTTTTTTTTTTCACTCATCAATTTAATTTATAGTGCTAGATTTCATAATAATGGTTTCATCTTTGGAGAATTTAGTTAAATGGTGTTAAATTATATTGTTTTTCTATATTTCATTTCCAGTTAAATATGATTTATTTTTGGGATAGTTTTTTCATTTTTCTTAAATCACAAATACCAATTTTTTTTTAATTGAAGTTCTTTTTGTTTTCAAAAACCTCAATTACATATTTATCTATTGGATCACAAAAAAAAATAGACTTTATAAATAGAGTTTATAGACTTTAAACAGAATAGACTTTATAAATGGATAATTGTATTGATCTTTAAATATTATTATATTGATCTTTACAAATTATTAAAAATGATACGTGAATATGTGAGATAATCAAAGTACATAATAGAGAACTATAGATGAATCTTTTCAACTTCATGACTTATTGTGTGGTGAATATTGTAGAAGAGTATGAAAAATAATAACTTATTAGATGTTAATCTAATATAGACAATGGAGATACACCTTTTAAAACATTAAAGTAAATCATGTAAGATATACATATCATACAAACTCAATGCTATTTGAATTGATTTTTTTAACTCATACAACAACAATAACAAAAAAAAAACACAAAAAAAAAAAGAGATATAGTGCAAAAGGATGAGACTAGAGAATGAAAGAATGAGAGACTAATAGAATAAAAGAATGAGTATTTATAGGAAGAGAAGTGACAGAAAATTACATTTAGAACAATGGGAGTTACAGTTCTCATTTATTATTTGTTTAAATACAATTGTGTGGAAAAATAAAGTTAATGCATAATTTATATTATTTCAGTTTTGTATGAAAATGTGAAGATTAAATGTGTTTTAATTTGTGATTTAATATATTTTTTTTTTAAAGTTGAATTGCCAAGTGGACCAATAAAGAGAGAATGAAACCTTACTTTTATATATATGAGACTAATAGAATAAAAGAATGAGTATTTATAGGAAGAGAAGTGATATAAAATTACATTTAGAACAATGGGAGTTACAGTTCTCATTTATTATTTGTTTAAATACAATTGAGTGGAAAAATAAAGTTAATGCATAATTTATATGATTTCAGTTTTGTATGAAAATGTGATTTAAATGTGTTTTAATTTGTGATTTAATATAATTTTTTTTTGTTAAAGTTGAATTGCCAAGTGGACCAATAAAGAGAGAGTGAAACCTTACTTTTATATATATGATTTAGGTTCAAGGTTTAGTGGTTTATAGTTAAAAGTTTATAATATATACATTTTATTAATTTATTAAAAAAAATATTCTGTTTAAGGATTAATTTTCTTAGATATATACATATATAATAATATTACAAATCCCTTTATACTCCGGTTTTAAATCCCTTTTAATATGAAACTAGGTAATATCCCGCAGAAAACCGCGGGCTGAACTTTTTTTTTAATGAAAATTGGTAATAATTTTTTTTGTTATTATGTTATTTATAATAGTTTGTGATTAAAATTTGTTGTTTATATTATAATTTTTGTATTTTAAAAATGTTATTGAAAACCTGTTAATAAAACATTTGCATGTAATGAATAAAATTATTTAAATTTTTGTCAGTTAAACGAAATCTTTGCTATAATTGTGAATTAAGTAAAAAGATATAACTAACATGTAAAAACAAAATCTTATCCAGAGGTCAAGATCAAGGACAGATTGTGGCAAAAAAAACCTTACTAGGAAGGATCTCTGTAATTCGCTTAGGGGTGCTGCCTCATTAAAACATTACTAGGAAAACCCATTGGGACAAAACCATAGTGAAGGAAAAAGAGTACAACACGCATTACTCCCTCTGTTCCAAGCATCCCTAGAAGTCCTTAAGTCTTCGCATTCCAATCTGATGCGCGAGCTTCTTGAATGTTGATGTCGATAATGACTTGGTTAAGAGATCGGCTGAATTGTCGCAAGAAGGAACTTGTACTACTTGAATTTCTCCGGCCTTTTGTAGTTCATGTGTGAAGAAGAAATTGGGTAGAATATGCTTCGTCGGGTCTCCCTTGATATAGCCTTCCTTAAGTTGTGCGATGCAGGCCATATTGTCTTCATAGATAACCGTAGGCTCCTTATCGTTGGCCATGCCACAATCTGTCCTGATATATTGAGTCATCGACCTCAACCATACACATTCACGGCTGGCTTCATGCATTGCTAATATTTCAGCATGATTAGATGAAGTGGCCGCAATGGTTTGCTTCATACGAAATAGTTGTACCACCGTGTGTGAACATATAGCCGGTTTGAGACCTAGCATTATGCGGATCCGATAGATAACCTGCATCAGCAAAACCAACTAAATCTTCTATGTTATAATTAGTATAATATAAACCCAAATCCAACGTTCCTTGTAGGTAACGTAATAAATGCTTAATACCGTCCCAGTGCCTTTGGGTTGGACAAGAGCTAAATCTAGCTAGGAGGTTCACGGCAAAACATATGTCTGGTCTAGTGTGGCTAGCCAAAAACATTTACGCTCCTATAGCAATGAGATATGGCACTTCCGGACCGAAAACTTCTTCATCGGCCTTTTTCGGACCAAATGGATCTTTATCCAAATCAAGGCTCCTCACAACCATCGGGCTAGTCAATGGGTGAGCTTGGTCCATATTAAACCTCTTGAGTACCTTTTTCAGTATATGCCATTTGATGCACAAGGATTCCATCATTTATGTACTCAAGTTGCAATCCCAAACAGAATCTTGTCTTGCCTAGGTCTTTCATCTCGAATTCTTTCTTTAGATATTCGACTGTTTAGGCGATTTCTCTAGAGGTTCCTAGGATATTTAAATCATCCACATATACTGCTATTATGACAAACCCTTTGTTTGCAAACTTGTTTATAAATATACATGGACTGATGGGATCATTCTTATAGCCCTCTTTGGCTAGGTACTCACTTAACCTATTGTACCACATTCGCCCACTTTGTTTCAGTCCATAAAGGGATTTGTTTAGCCTTATGCAGTATTGTTCTCGAGAACCGCTCTTATCTTTGAGCTCAATACCCTCTAGTAATCTCATATATATCTCATTATCCAGTGGACCATATAAGTATGCGGTTACAACATCCATTAACCGCAAATCCAGTTTTTCTCTTATAGCCAGACTTATTAGAAATCTAAAAGTCTGGCTATAAGAGAAAACCTACTTAGATTTTATTTCTTACCAAAAAAAAGATCAAGGACTTCAGAGGTAAAAATCTATTATGTTTGGAAAAAAGGTGTCTTCAGAGGTCATGGACAAGGTAAAATCTGTTATTGGAATATCCACGGAAGCGGGCATGGGTTCCTATTTGGGTAATCTTGAGAATCTTGGAGGTTCACGCGTTCAAGTCTTCGGTTATGTTCGAGATAGGTTGAAGGACCGGGTGAATGGTTGGACAACAAAATTTTTATCTAAGGGAGGGAAGGAAGTTTTACTAAATTCGGTGGCTTTGGCTCTCCCTACGCATGTTATGTCCTGCTTCAAACTTCCTCAAGGGTTAACAACCAGTTTGATGAGTGCAATTTCAAATTTTTGGTGGAGCTCGGATGGAAAAGACTGGGGGGCTTCATTGGGTGGCTTGGGATAAATTGTGTAGGGATAAATCTGAGGGAGGTGTGGGTTTTCGGGATTTGGAGACGTTTAATGACGCTTTATTGGCTAAACAGTATTGACGTTTAATACAATTTTCGAATTCTCTGTTTGCTCAAGTGTTTAGAGGTCGATACTTCAGAAATAAACATCAGTTGATGGCAAAAAACCTTATTCGCCCTTGTTTGGGTGGAGAAGCATTTATTCTACCAAGATTTTAGTTGAAAAAGGCGCACGGTGGACGATTGGGTCAGGGTTTAATATTTCGGTTTGGCGTGATCCTTGGATCCCTGATCAACATCCTCGCCCTGCAAACGGTAGGGGACGGCAACTGCTTCCAAGTCTAATGGTAAATCATTTGATTAACCCACGGATTAAAGAGTGGCACTTACCTATCCTCCAGGAATTCATGGATCCGGCGGATATTCAGACTATTCAGAGTTTGCCTGTTAGCAAATCTTTTAAGCCAGATCAATTGGTGTGGCATTATACACAATCTGGTCGGTACTCGGTTAAATCGGGATATAAGGTAGCTCTAGCCATGAAGGCTGACATTGAATTTGGTCCCAACTGTAATAACTTGAAGGCTCAGGCTTGGGATCTTCCGGTACCCCCTAAAATTAAACATTTCTTCTGGCAGATCGCATCTGGCTCTCTTCCGGTGACGGTGCGATTAGCCTCTATGGGAGTTAATTGTAACACGGTATGCAAGATATGTGAAATAGATGAAGAGTCTATTAATCATACTTTATTTGAGTGTTCTCATTCCCGACAGGTTTGGGAGAGGGTTTTCAATGGATCATGCAAGAATAAGTTCCCTTTTGGATCGATCTATTCCAACTTAGATTTTATATATGGTAAAGGGTCAGGCCCTATGGCTTTTGGAACTACTCACAGTTCGATACCGTGGTTGCTCTGGTTCTTATGGAAGGATAGGAATAAAAAAGTTTTCCAAGGGTTACAATCAAAGTCGATAGATATTATTAATCAGGCTTTACGTGAACAATTGTGGTGGACGGAAGCCCAAATAGCTGCAAGGGTTGGTTCAGTTTCGACGGAATCCCTGCATATTCCGGAGATGATAATTCATTGTCAAGTTGATGGCTCGTGGAAAGTTATGGAACCAAATTCAGGTTTAGGATGGTGGTATGGAGATGGTGAAAATCAGACTATAGTTATGGGTGCTATATGTCAACGTCACAGTTCATCCCCACTTCATTCAGAGTTAGAAGCATTATTATGGGCGATGGAGTGTATCTTGTCCAGAGGAATAGACTGTCGGAGGTTCGAAACAGATTCTGCAGAGCTACTAGCGATGGTGCAAGATCCGAAAGAGTGGCCGGTTTTCTCTACGCTTCTTGATGAGTTCCAGGTGCTTAGTGCCTCCTTGCCTCCTTTTACCCTTTCCAAGATCCCAAGGACGTCCAATGTGAAGGCTGATTGTTTAGCTCGTTCTTCTAGAAAGCTTGTGTCAGAAACGATATTTGTAAACTCTTATCCTCCAGTTTGGGCAACCAATCTAAGAGTTTTATTTTAATTAATGTTAGGTTGAAAAAAAAAACAAAATTTTTGTTGTTAGTGTTTTTAAATACAAATTAGTTTTGATTCTAATAGATTTTTTTTTTATTTTTCTACAATTTATTTTATTTGATGTGTTCCTATTTTCGTTTTTTTATTAAAAATACTTATTTAATTAATATTTAATTTTAATAAAGTTTTTCTAGTGGCAATTGAATGTAAATTTTTACACATTTTAAGGTTAGTTTTATATTTGTACTTCTCAATTAATATAGTAGGACTGTATTCCTTAATTAGGATATTTAAAAATTGATAGAAATTATGTGTCAAAAGCCAGAACTTTGAATGGCTGAATAATATTTTTTAATAGTAATATATTAATAAATAAAATTAACATATACACTCTTTATAATTTTGCAATAAATTATTAAAAACCTGAAAATGAAAATGAAAATAAATAACATCAACTAAGACGATATTCAATAATTCAATCGTATTAAAAAATTAAAACATGATTTTTATTTCCGCAAAGTTTGAAACCAAACCATGATCGGTACAATGTTACACAAAAACCGTAATCGGTATAGTGTCCACTCCTATGAATCTAATTACATTTTTCCAAATTATGTACATATAGATACTTTCACGATTGAGATACCCGGATATAAATTTTCTAAATCCCAAATTACAATAAAAATTTCGAATTTGGGATTAAACCGGATCGAAGCAAACATTAAACCACTAATTCTCTCTCTCAACCTTGCCCTCCCCTCTACCAATCACCAAACCACCGAAACGGTGCTCTACAAACCGGACATGTCAGCTTATAAAAACACCACGAATCTATACACTCCACGTGGAACACGTGCTTGCATCTCACAAGAATTCTAACGACGTCGTTTACTTCAAACTCCTCCAAACAAATCACGCACACGTCAGCTTTAACTCCATCAACATCACCGCCGTCTCTGCCGCCGCATTTCGTGAGTCTCACGGCGGGAGGTAACGGCTCTCCGGCTTCTTCGTCTCCGATCTCTTCCTTCGGTAGCTTCGGGTACATAACAAAGCAGAGGAGAATAATCGAGCCGTAGAAGAGAACGATGAAGACGATACATAGAAGACTCAACGCTATTGATTCGGATTCTGTAACCACCGCCGCCATCTCCGGCGTCGAAGCAGCCACCACGTAATCACCACAACAGCTTGATTCCATAAATTGAAGATTTTATGAAATTGATTTAAATTTGGGGATGCATAGTAATGTTCTTAAATATGGATTTTGATTTTTAGATTAGTGTGATGAAAAAAAAACTAAATTGGTTATAGTTTTGTGGAGAGGGAGGTGGCGGGAGGGATTAAGTGGAGAATATTCGAGTTTATGAATTGTTAATTAGAGGTTAAGAATTATATAAGCTTATGAGTTTTGGATAAATTGTCATTAACCTTTTAAGAAACAAACTGAATATAAATTAAGGTTTTACGCAGTTTTGTTTGTTTTTATCTGGAGTGTCTTTCAGTTACTAATTTGCTTGATTGATTACAATTTTTTAAAAATTCTATTTTAGATGGTGTTGATTAGTTCTTTCGCTATCATCCATAAATAATATTGTTTGCTATTGTTAGCAATTGATAATAATCATAAAAATTAGTTTATATCGTATCAGACTCTAAAAACCATTATGTGTTTTCTCTATAGCTTTAGGTTTTGACTAATAAAATATTCTTTTCTTCTTTTATTTTTGGTGTTGTGTTAGTAACTTAGTTTCATAAGATAAAAGACTACGGTGACATAAAAAAAAAAAAAAAAAAAAAATTTCAATTTGTACCNTAGGTGGTCAGCGAATGTTTCATGAATAAATTTGGGAGATTAGTGTATATGATGAATTTACAATAATTTAACATTGGTCATTATAAAAGTTTTCTTAGAAAATTTACAACAATTGATTGATTACATTACATAGATGAATTTCTGCTTTTTAAAAATATTATTGGCTTAATATTCTAGCTAGCCAAGAGCTATTTCCACCATTCATAGAATTTTAGCAAAAAAAAAAAAAAAAATCAGGATTTTATGGTATTTATCCATGAAGGTTGTACTTACAATTTACACTTTGTTGGGGTTATTTTGCAAAACTTGTGAATAACAAATTAAAAATAATAAATTACATAAGAAATGAGGGACATAAATGTAAAACAAAAAAAACTAAAGTCGGTTTCCCAATCTTTTATAATATTACCCTCAGACTTTCTTATCTTTCCCTTTTTTAGCCTCTCTTCATAAATCAGAGAGCACCGGCGAAATAAAAATCCAACCTTTTTCTTCATCCATCTATCTCCGTCGCTTCTTCCTATCGTATCTGGTAAACCATTTAATCCTTTTCTTTCGATTCTCTTCTCATTAGGATCTTAATTTACATCGGAGCCCTAGGATCAATCTTCGTTTATCATCAGATTCGTATCTAGGTTTTTGATGATTTGGGTGCTTAAAAACCCTAGCTTTACTGTTTAATCTGGTTAGATTTGGGTTAGCTTTCATTGGAATCGGTTGAATTGTATTGCGGAGATATTGATTTTGTCTCGTTTTTTTTGGTTTTTAGGGTTTAGGTTTTGTGAAGTTTTTTGTTTTCTAGGGATTCGAAAAGATGCCGGCGACAGCAGGAAGGGTGCGTATGCCCGCAAACAATAGGGTGCATAGTAGTGCAGCGCTTCAGACTCACGGTATATGGCAGAGTGCGATTGGTTATGATCCTTATGCACCAACTAGTAAAGAAGAGCCCAAGACTACTCAGCAGAAAACCGAAGATCCTGAGAACTCTTACGCGAGTTTCCAGGGTCTTTTGGCGCTTGCTAGGATCACTGGTTCGAATAACGATGAGGCTCGTGGGTCTTGTAAGAAGTGTGGTCGTGTTGGGCACTTGACGTTTCAGTGTAGGAACTTTTTGAGTACTAAGGAGGATAAGGAGAAGGATCCTGCTGCGATTGAAGCTGCTGTTTTGTCTGGGTTGGAGAAGATTAGGAAGAGTGTTGGGAAAGGAGGTGAGGTGGAGGAGGAGAGTAGTGAAGAGGAAGAGGAGAGTGAGAGTTCTGATTCTGATGTTGATTCTGAGATGGAGAGGATTATAGCTGAGAGGTATGGGAAGAAGAAGAGTGGGAGTGTTAAGAAGACGAGTTCTGCGAGGAAGAAGAAGAGGCGTGTTTCTGATGAGTCTGATTCTGATTCGGATTCTGGAGATAGGAAGAGAAGGCGGAGGTCGAAGAAGAAGAGGAGAGCACATAAGAGAAGGAGTGTGAGTGAGTCTGAGGATGAGGAGGAAGAGGGAAGGAGTAAGAGAAGAAAGGAGAGGAGGGGAAGGAAGAGAGATGAGGATGATTCTGATGATGAAGATGACAGACGTGTGAAGAGGAAGAGTAGAAAGGAGAAGAGGAGAAGGAGAAGCCGTCGTAATCATTCTGATGATTCTGATTCAGAGTCCTCTGAGGACGATAGAAGGCAGAAGCGTAGGAACAAAGTTGCAGCTTCGTCCGACTCTGAGGCCATTGTTTCGGGAGATGATGATTCACGCGTTGGAAGAGGTTCGTCTAAGAGGTATGAGAAGAAGAGCAGGAGACGCCATCACAGGAAAGAGTGAAAAGTAAGATTGATCTCTATGAACCGTTTTCTTCACTCACCATTACCCTCTATCAATCTTATTATCTTATGTACAATAATGAAACCTGTCTTGTATGGGATTTGAATTTGTGTTGAATTTGCAATGCATACTCTTGTTTGGTCTTTGTTTGTTTCAAGCATGTGAGAGATACTACTGGTGTTGTGACTCTTTTCTTACTCTATTGCTTCAAGACTGATCTAAGAATTGATTCGTTGTTTTTAAAGTTCCGATATTTACCTTATTATTAGCGATACTCACGTCGGCAAGGTAGAGCTCACGTCGGCAAGTGTCGCTGTGGTGAGATCACGGGACTCGTGGGATGAATTTGGCATGGCTCTAGAGTAAGAGGGCAGATTGGTCTTTCACTGAGCTCAAGTTTCATGGCTCAATTCATACAATATCTACTCGTGGGTCCTTGTTTATCTCTTCTCCACCGTTGAGCCAAAGTTAAGATATCCACCGTTAAAGTTAAAGCCACTTTATATATCCCAAGAAAATAGGTGACCTTGTTACAGAGCAAGATCAGAGAGAAAAATATCGCAAAACCAAAAAAACAAAACAGAGCAAGAAGAAGAAGAAGAAGATGTCTTCAAGCACATTCTCCGGGACCGTGAGCACGCCGAAGCTTTCGGTGGCTGTTGACATGGGAAACCCTTTTCTCAATCTCACCGTCGATGCTTTCCTCAAGATCGGAGCTGTACAAAACTAATCTCTCTCTTTCTCTTTGATGTATCATTTTGTTGATCTTTATCTCTCATTGTTTTTTATTTAATCTTTGATGGGTTTAGGTTGGAGTCACTAAATCTATTGCAGAAGATACTTACAAGGCCATCGACAAAGGTAGGCCCTCAACATTCTCAAACACACATAAGTGTTCATGTTTAGTCTATGTTTGTTACAAAAGCTTACTGTTGTGTTTTTGGTGAATTTGATGAACACTTTTTGTATATAATTAGGAACATTTATTATATCTAGAACACATTGTGATGGATCTGTTTTTTTTGTGCTTATCATTACTACTTTTGTTTGTTGGAGCTGCAAAATACCATCTTTTACTCCATGGTTCGTTTATTGTAGGGAGTCTCTCCAAGAGCACTTTGGAGAATGGGGTGAGTGTCACTTTACTGCATCAAATCTATGTTTGTAGAAATGTGTCACTTTATTATTTTCTGAAGATTCTGCTAAACATTGTTGCAGCTTAAGAAGTTGTGCGCCGAAGGTGTTTACTGGGGTAAGTTAGTTTCTAGATTCATTGTTTTTCATAACTGATTTATGTTGAGAGTAAGTTTTAAGATTTGCTATATATGAATATGATCAGGAGCTGCGGCTGGAGTTTATGTTGGTGCAGAGTATGGTATCGAACGTGTTCGTGGCACCAGAGATTGGGTACTACTAACTAATACATTTCACACTCTTTTCAATGCTCTTAACATTTTTGCTATTAGATTTTTTTGCAAAACTGATTGGTTTGAGTGTTTGTTGTCAGAAAAACGCAATGTTAGCAGGTGCGGCGACAGGAGCAGTGCTCTCTGCAGTTGGCAAGAAAGGCAAAGACACTGTTGTGATCGATGCCATTCTCGGTGGCGCGCTTGCTACCGCTTCTCAGTTCCTTAACAATCATTATTTCTATTGATTTTCTTCACATCTTCATATAGGGAACCAATTTGGTCTTCCAAAGTTTGGTTCATATGGTGGATGGATTCCCTTTGTCTTTACTCTTTCAATAAAAAAAACAATGTAGGGTTTTCTGAATGAATACATTTTGAGTATTGTGAACGTTAATTTGTGCAATTTAAGCTTATTTTAAAATATGAGAAATGCATAAAAATAAATGAAAATTTTGTATAAAAATAAGCAAATGATTTGTGGTTTCTATAAAACCCTTTGATGTACTCAAAAGTCTCAAACGAGTTGTCCAATGTGTACTTAACTTATCATTACAGTAAAACAGAGCGAATAGTTAAAGTTTAAAGTTTTTATTGTTTTATTGCATATGATTTATTTACGAGGAGATTAGCTAAAACATGATTGGGCTTTTGATGAATGGGATTTAGAATTTCAATTTTGGGCCTTAATGTTGAAGTCTCAACCTTGTTTTCGCGTTTCGACCCGACTCTTAGTTAGTTTATTCATGTCTCTATACATTTCACTTATAAAATAAGTCTTCGGGCAAATTTTCTAATACATATAGAAGTTTATCAAATTTTCTAATACATATAGAAGTTTACAATTTAAAAGATTTTTATTTTTAAAATGATATACGTGTAGTTGTTGGAGAGTGTCTCTTGGTGTGTGTTCACTTATACATGCATGTAACTAGTGGAGAAAAATGGTGGTGGAAATGAAAGTGACAATGCTGTCTACAACAAAATTCTCAAGGATCTATGTTTGCTTAATGGCTACCATCTCTACCTCTCTCTTTCTCTACCACTTTCCACCTCATGCAATAACTTCTCATTCAACCAATCTTCTAACACTACTACATCAAAATCATTCAGCTTAATCCCATTGTCTACAATTTCATTTTATGCATGATGTAAATAAAAGAAAATACTAATATGTAGTCTATATATATATACATATCTTATTCAAGATCTAAAGTTATCTATAGGATCAATCAAAATGGCTATTCTAATCTATCTCGAGTTCGTGCTTCACTTGTTTGGGTCAATCAAAACATGCATTAAAAAATTAGAACCATTAATAATGACAATGTGAGAATAAAATGAAACGTAATAATAGTTTCGAAATTTAGGAGAGTAACATGTATATTCCATATACTTCCATAATAGGTGAACTGCAGAAGTGGGTTGAAGATGAGTCAAGACAACAATACTTTAGTGCCAGCAAAGCCATAAAGATCCACCAAATCAATAAAACTGACACAAAAGACCCACTTCTCTTATTATTCTTACGAAATAATTAATCCCCCACCATTAAGGTCCACTAATCCAATTCTTTATTCGTTTCATAAAGTCAAAAATGATTAAGAAGCAAATTAGTAATTTATCTCTTCTTTAGTTTCTTCCGACTAATAAATTTTTTGAAGGTCAATGATGCATGCAACAAGGAGTCTTTATTTTACTTTTCTTCATGCATGTTTTATTAAAATTTTCTTCATCTTCAAGAGTTATATACATATATTATTCTGCATGTTTTCTGCAATTTATTAAAATTCTAATGCAATCTAGAAGTTGAAATTTATAGCATTGACTTATAAAACTCAATAATTGTATTTGCCAGAACATCTCCAGGGATTTTATAAGGTTTGAAAATAAAATTCCAAAACATTAAATTTTCTTTCTTGTGAAGGTATCCTAATGAAAAATGTTATCATGGCATTATATTTTAAAATGGAAGCATACATGGCCAAGGAATGGAGGGTTCTCCTTGGTGACAAAAAAAAAAGAATGGAGGGTTCTCCACTTGCAATATTACAAATGATGAAGGACCATGAATTATCAAGTGTTATTAAGATAAATGATTATAAAAGTTGAAAAACAACATTTATGTTAATTAACTATATCTTATAAACAAATCTCAACCTTAAAAACATAATATGCTTTTCTTTTAATAATTAATCAAAAGCAAATGCGCAAGTTGGATATGTCTCCACTTATCTTTTCATGTTGTTTTTTTTTGTCAACATGTTTAAATATACATTTGGGTGTTTTTATTTTTTGTCTTTGAAGTATGAACGTAATTATTTAATAAGGGAAGACCCACTCATCCTTATAGTATATTTTCTTGAATTCTTTATGCCTAATGATAAATGTATTTGACATTTTATTCCATCATTGAAACTTGCCCCTGAGTTACCACGTGTCTACTAAGTTTGATTTAACTCTAAAACGTCGTGAGGATTGTAGTAGATCTTGATTTTTTACCAAAGCACTATTTGAGAATTAATTAATGAGTTCGGAACATTTGCGCAAGACAACAAATGATTTGTTTGCAGTCTTCGCATGCATCATTTTGTGGATTACCTTCTCAGTATTCCTATAAGACGATTTGACACCATTTCTTATATGGCAACGGCTCAACCAATATA
>NC_025700.1:6372963-6381859 GCF_000633955.1 Camelina sativa
AAAAAAAACATATTTATTTGTTCACAACAGAGAAACACTATTTATAGTAAAAAAGGGTAGGAAACATGATATTTTGTTTTTTGGTAGGACAGGAACGTGATATTTATATACTCATTTTAATTTAAGTTTTAGGTAGAAGTCTCTAATATCTTCGTATAGAAAACCTTTGTTTTCAGACGACAAAAAAAAAACCTTATTTTTCAAAAAAAAATTGATCATTCCTTTTTGTGTTGGCGAATTCCATGCTTAAAAGATACTAGAGGATATCCCGTGCTACATCACATGGTTATATTTATTTTTAGTAATTTTTTTTACAGATAATTTTCATTTTTCTTGGATTATGGACATATTGGAGGAATGGCTATAACCCCAAATATACAAATAAACACAAATATACAAATCTATACACTATATAACCCCAAATATACAAATAAACAATATATAAACAAAGAAAATAAGTCAAAATAAAAAACTACATTAGAAAAATACAAATTACAAAAAAGTAACTAACAAAATATATATTCTCGTGCTGTAGCAATAATGATAATAATTTGTGTTTATGAATTGATAATATCGAAAGTAAATAATAAGAGAAGAAAAAATTAAAAATAGTAACATTAGACATGACTTATAAACTGATGGAGGTATCATACTTCTTCATTAACCCCTTCAACCATTTATTGTATTTAATCTGTCGACCAAAATAGAATAAATATAGAGTTATTAGTATAGATATTATTCAAATAAAATTATGATATACCAAAAAATTTAGGAAGTAATTACCATTCCTTTTCCTAATGGAGATTTTGGAAAACTTCTTTAAAAACAACATTGGTTGTCTTTGTTTGAGGTTTTTCCTCACTATCTGTTATCAACATCTTCAATCCAGACTTTGATTTAACCCTTGACATTGCTACATATAACTGACCATGTGAGAAAACGGGTCTAGGCAAGTATATCCCAACATTTTCAAGAGATTGGCCTTGGCTCTTATTGATAGTCATTGCAAAAGCAACTGAGACTGGGAACTGTCTTCGACGCATTTTGAAAGGCAACCTAGCATCTGATGGTGATATCAACATCCTAGGTATGAGAACTATCTTACCAACTCGCGTACCAGTTAAAATCCGAGCTTGTAAAACATGGTCCGCCATTTGGATGATCTGCAGTCTTGTACCATTCATTAAACCACCATGATTAAAGGATATATATTATACATAATATCATAATACCATATGTAAGCACAGCAAACCTGAAAATAGATGTTTGGTTGTTTAACTATTTTCAATGAATCATAAAAGTATAATGTTGATCCCATAGATTTGATATATATGAACAGAGTCGCAGCATATATCTAGAGAACAACTAACATGATATATGTATTTTAGATGGAAATTTCCATCTCAAATTACTATTTTACTAAACATCTAACTAACTTTTAAGATGAAAAAATATTATCAATAAAAAAATAATTCAGTAGTTTTTTTGTTAATTAAATTAAATTTTCTCTAACTCTTAGTTGTTATTTTCTTCAGTCTCCATATTTAAAATGGACATAAATTGATATCCCTTATATATTAAAAGAAAAACATTCTCACACAAAATGATGATATGTCGCATTTACAGAGCTATGGACATTATTTCCTTTATTTGTCAAATCAGTTTTTATAATATTTATATTTATATATCATTGTATTTTTCCAAAAATAAAATTAACACCTAAAAATTAAATTTTTATATTCTCTTTCTAACTTAATTATATCCTTTAATTACATTTTCATAAAATCTTTAAAATAAATTTTAAAAACTCTTTGTTCATATGATATGATAATACAAGATTAATATTACAATAATTCTCACGGGTTAAATTTTAATTATCAAACAAAAATGTATATATATATACTACACAATTGAATTTTAGATTTCAATTACTGATAAAATATAATATATTTTGTGAATAAAAATTATGTAAAAACATTTAATAATTATTTTTACCGCACTATGTGCGGGTTGTTACCTAATGTTGTTGTAAATAAGTCCACACTGCTATATATCGTAAACATCTAACTATTTTTTATCTTTTTGTGATGGGTGAATAAGTAAATTCTAATTTTCCTGTTAAAAGTTCAAATGCATAGTAGAATTTGTCGAAAATTTGAGAGGATTTAAGCAGAGAAGTTTGAGACATTTTTTATGTAGTTGAGAAGACAATTTACAATTTTGGAAACTCGCATTCGATACATGGGTCAACACGAAGGGACTGACTGGTACAAAAGCAGCGTTTGCGGTTGCGGTTGCAGGAGATTGTGGAAACTGGCGATTGTGGTTTCAAGCGTTATTTAAGCATTTTGAATGACTGGTTTAGCATTTTAAAGTGGGTGCGTTTGAGGGAGTTTTACAACTGGTTGACCAACGGTTGCATTAGCGGTTAAAACACAATAAATGTAATATATAATTATATAAATGTTTAAAAACACCAAAAACTTTATTAAATTTGATTTATAATTAAAAATTATTAAAAATACTTAAATAATTATTCAGAAAACAAATAAATTTCATATTGAAACACTTATTACTTTATGCATTCGGCTTTTCACCCAAAATTTAATCAAGTAATGTGATAAATGACAAAACATATGGTTTAGATTATAGATCTTCTCGCTAAATCTCACACACTCAATAACTTTCTCACATTGAATTACAAGGCCAAGGTAAATTAATTATGAAAGAGTTGAGAAGAGTCATTGGTGATTTGTTTTAATATTTTCACAAATAATCTTATTTTCTTAAACTTCTGATGAAATGTTATATTTTTTAAATTTTTTTGAACGTATGTGCGATATGCGAATAGTTTTACATCATGTTTTCCGGTTTTTTTGTTAATTGGAATCTTATTTTCTTGTAATTGTTTATTTTCTAATCTCCTCAATCGTATTTGCATTTCATTTTCTCTCATCTTTAATGGGTACAATGGTTAGGTTTAAGATATAAGAAAAAAATATTTTAGTATTTTTGATTTCTTTTTTGTTTTAAAAAAATAAAATAAAAATTCCAACCGCAATCGCCCGCAACCGCAAACGCTTTCGGGAAGCAGCTTTTGGAATTCAGTGGTTGGGAGCGATTGGGAGCGATTGAAAACGGTTTGTGTAATTAGCACCAATCGCTAGCAACTGCTACCACCCGCAAACGCAGCATTTGCAGGAGGTAGCGGGAGAACAAAACACCTAAAACTATCCAAACCAGTTTATTTTACAATTGAAACATATACTGAAAAAGTTTGAGGTACTTTTATATAGTTATGATGACAGTTTAAGACTAAGACTATCCAAACCATTTTCTCACTTTATTTGTTAAGACCTACAAATTAGGAGGATTAAATTCAGAGTGGATATTTTCAAATATGTTACAATCCATCTCAATTTTTTTATAATGAAACAAATTTTAACTCCAAAAATTCAACACTTAGACAAAAAAGTAAGTCAATTTAAAAATCCATGGATTACGTATTGTTTAATTCTTCGAAATTTTAATTGAATTGGATTTGCATAAAATTTGCTACATATTTTTCTTATTTTATTTACAACATTAATATACACTTTGCTCAGTTTTTTTTCATTTCCAGTGCAATAAATCCAAATTCCAAAATTTAACACTTGGAATTTTTTTTAAGCCAAATGTTCAAAAAATATCAAATAGTAGCGGGATGTTGTGAAACAAACAATGCTTACTTTCTTTTATAAAATGTGGGTTTGTTACAGATATGTCAGAATCGTGTTCAATATACATCGAAAATCTTGACTTTAAATATTTACATATAACTGAAATTTGGGGTTTAGCATGCAAGATTCTCTTGTTTGAGTTAGATAGTTTTCCAATCTTATTATGTTACCTAAAATTTATTGTTCCATATTTTATAAAAAAAATAATTCAATTAATTTTTTGTTAATTAAATGATTTATTCTCTAATGAAGCTTACATTTTATATAAAAAATAGTTTTGTCCCTGACATGTATTAGCTTTAATATTTATATAGAACTGAAATTTGGGAGTTAGCATGCAAAGAACTCCTGTTTGAGTAGTAAATAGTTTTCCGATTTTATTATGTTACCTAAAATTCTCATTCCATATTTTATCAAAAATTATGTAATTAATTTTTTTTGTTATTTAAACTATTTGTTCTCGCACTTGATGCACGGGTCAAACCTAAGACTATCAAAATCAATTTCTCATTTTATTTGCTAAGACCCACTAATTAAGAGGATTGAATTTGCAAGAGATATTTACAATCCATCTCAAATTTTTAATAATGATACAAACTTTTCACTCTGAAATTTGAAAATCGATCACATTTTTTAGTTTTTTGAAATTTTAATCGAATTGGATTTGCATAAAATTTGCTTAAGTTGGAAGTGTTTTTAGTCAAGTGGTTACAACACCACCTCTACGACCGATCTCACTGAAGTTTGACTCCACTAAATCGCGTTACCCCGCATAGTAGGGATTGACTATGAATCGGGCTTTGTCGATTGAACGATGAAAAAAAATTTTGCTACGTGTTTTTATCATTTATTTAAAACATTAATATACACTTTCCTTACTTTTTTTTTCTTCTTAATTTCCAGTGCAATGATTCAAATTCCAAAATTTAACACTTGGATTTTTTTTAAGCCAAATGTTGATTTTTTTTCAAATAGTAGCAGGTTATTGTGAAACAAAATTCTCATTCCATATTTTATAAAAAAATATGTGATTAACTTTTGTTATTTAGACTATTTGTTCTCGCACTCTATGCACGGGTCAACCCTAAGACTATCCAAACCAGTTTCTCATTTTATTTGTTAAGACCTACAAATTAAGAGGATCGAATTCGCTGTAGATATTTTAAATTATTTTACAATCCATCTCAATTTTTTAATAATGATACAAAATTTTAACCGCGAAATTCGACACTTAGCAAGAACATGAGTCATTTTAAAAATCAATGGATTACGTTTTTTTTTTGTTTCTTTGAAATTTTAATTGAATTGGATTTGCATAAAAGTTGCTACGTGTTTTTCTCACTTTTTTTTTGAACTTTCCGGTGCATGATTCAAAATTCCAATATTTAATACTTGAGATTTTTTTTAAGCCAAATGTTGAAAAATCTCATATAGTAACAGGTTGTTTTGAAACAAACGATGCTCACTTTCTTTTTAAAAAGGTGGTTTTGTAAGAGCTATGTCAGAATCGTGTCCAATTACATCGTGAATATTGACTTTAAATATTTACACAGAACTGAAATTTGGGATTTAGCATGCAAGGAACTCATATTTTAGTTAAAAAGATTTCTGATCTTATTACGTCACCTAAAATTTTTAGTTCCATACTTTATCAAAAATAATTTCAATTGAATATTTGTTAATTAAATTATTTACTCTCTAACGATGCTTACTTTTATATAAAAATATAGTTTTGTAACAAACATGTATTAGCTTTAGTATCTATGTAGAACTGAAATTTGGGAGTTAGCATGCAAAGAACTCTTATTCTAGTAGTATATAGTTTTCCAATCTTATTATATTGCCTACAATTCTCATTCCATATTTTATCAAAAATTATATAATTAATTTTTTGTTATTTAAACTATTTGTTCTCGCAATCAATGCCCGGGTCAACACTAACTATCCAAACCAATTTCTTATTTTATTTGTTAAGACCTACAAATTAAGTTAAATTCGGAGTGGATATTTTCAAATAGGTTACAATTTATATCAGTTTTTTTAATAATGAAGCAAACTTTTAACCCCGAAATTCAACACTTAGACAAGAACATGAGTCAATTTAAAAAGCAATGGATTACATTTTCTTTGTTTCTTCAAAATTTTAATTGAATTGGATATAATTTGATATGTTGTTGTAAATAAAAGTATGCATGTTGCTATATCACGAATCACTTCATTTTGGTCTACATCCAATCAAATCGTTAAGCAAACCAAACAAAAAAAAAATGATTCAAACATTCGAATCCTGCTGGCGTGATTTAGATTAGTAATTATCACAACCTCCAACTACAATATATAAATATAAACTACCACCCACTCCAACAAAAAAAAAAAAATCTAGCACTAGACTTTAAATAATTAATAAAAAATCATTAAATATAATATAGAGTACATTTTAAGTTTTTTATTTGGGAAAATATAAAATAAAATGAAGAAATAAATAAATTTTTCAGATTTAAAAGAATACTTATGACATAGGAGAGAATGATGGTAATTGGTAAGTAGTGAAGCAGCAGCAGAGGGTGCGGGTGAGAGCCGAAGAGGCAGCCAAAAATAAACTCATTTGAGAGAGTTGACGAGAATTTATGAACTAACGGAAGAGTCAGTAATCGTACGACACGTGGAGTACTCTTAGATCATTATCACGTGATCCAACGGTGATCAAATGCACAACTTACGAAGTAGTCTCATTTATAAAAATGTTTGTTGTTTGAAGGAAACTGTAGCTATTTTGACTTTTAATTTCTTATTAAGGAACAAAAGAAAAAAAAAGTCTTTATTTCCTTAATTGGCTTTTGTATAATTTTCCACAAATTTTGAGTTTATAATTACTAAAATTGTAAGATGATCATTATTCAGTTTTCATTCCCACGCGCAATGATCTTTGTAGTATATAGGCACTAATTAATCCTTTATTATATACTTTATTCATATTCTAAAGTGATTTTTCATTGAATTTATTATTTAAATTACAGCTACATTAAATAAATTCATATACAAGATATATAATTCAAAATTTTATTAGTTTATATAAAATATGTCAAAATATAGAATTATGCGTAGAGTTTTGAATAGATATAGTAACATGTAATTTTTTTTTTGACAATCTTATACTAACATGTTATTTTATAAAACATGACTTGTATGTAATTCCCTTTTTTTTAATTAACCACATCTCGTTGACGCGCTCGTTTACGAGAGTAAAGTAAACAGTACTACTACAAGACACACATTTCAAAACCCCCTGAGTTCATAAAAACTCCAACCTTTGCCTTCGCCACGAGTCAACCCTCTTCTTCGTCAAGAGACCTCGCTGCAATTAATAAAACCTTTAAAATATAAAAATTCCCTCATTTTCATCAATTTTTTTTTTCTCCTTTTCAGATTTAACACACAATATAACATAACGTAACAGAATAATATTATAATAATATCTTTTTTTTTTCTACTTATATTATTCTCTTCTTTCCCCTTTATAATTTTCCCACTCAAAAAAATCATTTTTCTTGCACACAAGTCAACTCTCTTTTTCTCTCTCTCATATCTCATCATCTTCTTCAACCTCTCTCTCTCTCTCTCTCTCTCTCTCTCTCTCTCTCTCTCTCTCTTACACCATGGATGAACAACTTCAATTGTAATCTAAAAAGTAAAACACGTTCTCTCTATCTGAATTCTCAATCCCCATAACAAAAAATTGTTCCTTTTTCATTTTTTTCAGATGGGTAACGGAATCGGAAAGCTTACTAAATGTTTCATCGGCGCCGGAGAAACTCGTCGGAACAAAAAAAAACCAGAGTTATCATCATCAACCCTCGAATCAGATCCTTTAGACGAAGGTTTAGGTCACTCTTTCTGTTACGTTCGACCCGACCCGACCCGTGTCTCGTCTTCTAAAGTTCACTCCGAAGAAGAAACGACGACGTTTCGTACGATCTCTGGCGCTTCCGTTAGTGCCAACGCCGCCACTCCGCTCTCTACTTCTCTCTACGATCCTTACGGACATATCGACCGAGCCGCTGCGTTCGAGAGCACGACGTCGTTTGCGTCGATTCCTCTGCAGCCGATCCCGAGAAGCTCCGGTCCGATTGTAGCCGGTTCGGGTCCGTTAGAGAGAGGGTTTCTTTCCGGTCCGATTGAGAGAGGTTTCATGTCCGGTCCACTTGATGGTTCTTCCGGTCCGGTTTCCGGTTCTGATCAATTTCAACGTAGCTTCTCTCACGGTTTAGCTAATAATATCCGGGTCGGGTCAAGAAAAGGATCTTTAGTTCGGGTTCTCCGTCGCGCAATTTCGAAGACGATTACTAGAGGACAAAACTCGATCGTTGCTCCGATCAAACCGGTTAAAGTACCCGATTGGGTATTCGGGTCGGATAAAACCCGGATCCAGAACCAGACCCAGCACCAGAACGAGAATAATCTCACTGTTAATAGTAGCTTGAATTTTAGTAGTGAAGGGAGTTTACTAGACGACGACATTTCGTTAGAAAGCCAGAATCTTCAATGGGCACAAGGTAAAGCTGGCGAGGATCGTGTGCATGTGGTTGTATCGGAAGAACATGGATGGCTCTTCGTTGGAATCTACGATGGATTCAACGGTCCAGATGCGCCTGATTATTTACTCTCTCATTTATATCCAGCCGTTCATCGTGAGCTCAAGGGGTTGTTATGGGACGATCCTAAAACAGATGCAAAATCTTCCGATGAAGCCGATGTAGAGAATCGCGACTCGAGTTCCGAGGAGAAAAAGTCAAAGAACTGGGAAGAAAGTCAACGACGGTGGAGATGTGAGTGGGATCGAGAAAGGCTCGATCTTGACCGTTTAATGAAGGATCGGAGTAATGGGTCGGATCAAGATCCGGATCCGAGTTCGTCTGATGTTCTGAAAGCTCTGTCACAAGCTCTGAAGAAGACGGAAGAAGCTTACTTGGAGATTGCAGATATGATGCTCGACGAAAATCCTGAACTAGCTTTAATGGGTTCATGTGTTTTAGTGATGTTGATGAAAGGTGAAGATGTTTATTTGATGAACGTTGGTGACAGTAGAGCTGTTCTTGGGCAAAAAGCTGAGACTGAGTATTGGATTGGGAAGATTAAACAAGATTTGGAACGTATCAATGAAGAAACAATGAATGATT
>NC_025700.1:6381882-6383570 GCF_000633955.1 Camelina sativa
GAGGTTTCATGTCCGGTCCACTTGATGGTTCTTCCGGTCCGGTTTCCGGTTCTGATCAATTTCAACGTAGCTTCTCTCACAGTTTAGCTAATAACCGGGTCGGGTCAAGAAAAGGATCTTTAGTTCGGGTT
The DNA here is from genome assembly GCF_000633955.1 of Camelina sativa. Lineage (NCBI taxonomy): Eukaryota > Viridiplantae > Streptophyta > Magnoliopsida > Brassicales > Brassicaceae > Camelina > Camelina sativa. The sequence continues at coordinate 6,382,014 of NC_025700.1, forward strand.
CTCCGTCGCGCAATTTCGAAGACGATTACTAGAGGACAAAACTCGATCGTTGCTCCGATCAAACCGGTTAAAGTACCCGATTGGGTATTCGGGTCGGATAAAACCCGGATCCAGAACCAGACTCAGCACCAGAACGAGAATAATCTCACTGTTAATAGTAGCTTGAATTTTAGTAGTGAAGGGAGTTTACTAGACGACGACGTTTCGTTAGAAAGCCAGAATCTTCAATGGGCACAAGGTAAAGCTGGCGAGGATCGTGTGCATGTGGTTGTATCGGAAGAACATGGATGGCTCTTCGTTGGAATCTACGATGGATTCAACGGTCCAGATGCGCCTGATTATTTACTCTCTCATTTATATCCAGCCGTTTATCGTGAGCTCAAGGGATTATTATGGGACGATCCTAAAACGGATGCAAAATCTACCGATGAAGCTGATGTAGAGAATCGCGACTCGAGTTCTAAAGAGAAAAAGTCAAAGAACTGGGAAGAAAGTCAACGACGGTGGAGGTGTGAGTGGGATCGCGAAAGGCTCGATCTTGACCGTTTGTTGAAGGATCGGAGTAATGGGTCGGATCAAGATCCGGATCCGAGTTCGTCTGATGTTCTGAAAGCTCTGTCACAAGCTCTGAAGAAGACGGAAGAAGCTTACTTGGAGATTGCAGATATGATGCTCGACGAAAATCCTGAACTAGCTTTAATGGGTTCATGTGTTTTAGTGATGTTGATGAAAGGTGAAGATGTTTATTTGATGAACGTTGGTGACAGTAGAGCTGTTCTTGGGCAAAAAGCTGAGACTGAGTATTGGATTGGGAAGATTAAACAAGATTTGGAACGTATCAATGAAGAAACAATGAATGATTTTGATGGTTGTTGTGATGATGGTGAAGGAGCTAGTTTGGTTCCAAATTTATCAGCTTTTCAACTTACTGTTGATCATAGCACAAATGTAGAAGAGGTAATGCAGTCAACTTACTAATGGAGTCATTTAATCAAAGATTTGATGGTACTTTTAGCCTAATGAAACTCTTGTTTTTTGTTGTTGTTGTTCAGGAAGTTGATAGGATTAGAAAGGAGCATCCTGATGATGCAACCGCGGTGACTAATGAACGTGTTAAAGGTTCGTTGAAGGTTACAAGAGCTTTTGGCGCCGGTTTCCTCAAACAGGTATGTTTAAACATGTTTTCAGTTCTTGATTCTTGGAATCTTGTATTAGAAGTTTAACTTTTGGGATCACATTTTCATTTGCAGCCTAAATGGAATAACGCACTACTTGAGATGTTTCAAATCGATTATAAAGGGACGTCGCCTTACATCAGTTGTTTGCCAGCACTTTACCATCATAGATTAGGATCCAAAGACCAGTTTCTGATACTGTCCTCGGATGGTCTCTACCAGTACTTCACAAACGAAGAAGCGGTTTCGGAGGTTGAACTCTTTATCACATTACAACCTGAAGGTGACCCGGCTCAGCATTTGATTCAAGAGCTTCTTTTCCGTGCTGCCAAGAAAGCTGGTAATAATCTGATACGAGATATTTGAATCAAAGTAATGGGGG
>NC_025700.1:6384617-6404227 GCF_000633955.1 Camelina sativa
TTCCATGAACTGCTTGAGATACCACAAGGGGAACGGAGACGGTACCACGATGATGTTTCCATTGTAGTCATCTCTTTAGAAGGAAGAATGTGGAAATCTTGTGTATAAACAGAAACCATATAATGAACATAGAGCAAAGTAAAAGTGTTTCTGAGATGAATATGGTTCGATGCAACTGATTAGTTTTATGAGTTTGAGTTTAAGTCTCGATCTCACATCGAATCTAAAACCTCAGTAACTCGGGAAGACTGGTTCACTGATGTACTATTATATGTTAATAAACAGTAAGAAAAAGTTTTGCCTCTGGAATCAAATTCAAAACACAAGTCTCAATTAAGACACACAAGTCCATGTCTTTTATTTATCTGTTTTGATTGTTTATTTGTTCTCATTGATTCCATATTCAAAGATGAATCTAGGCTTCAAAACCAACCCTTTGACTTCGAATTTAAGACACTTCAGAGTTAGATTCGACATTTGTGGAAACCCTTTGCTTATTGGTCAATGCAAGCTATTGAAGTAGTTAGTGTCTTCCAACTTCTACCTGTAATAGAATAGAGAAGTAAATGTTGGAAGAAGAAGAAGAAGAAGAGGAAGTGGTGGAGATCAAATCTTGTCCCATTTATGAATTAAATCACTCTTCACTTAACTCTCTTGCTTCCCACCAAATCTTGGCCTCTCTGTTTCTGTACTGTTTCCACCAACTAAAGGCAACACAATTTTGGATCTTTCTGGTTTTAGTCCCCATTATACAATTCTCTAGTCGCGATCTACAATTTTCACAATGCATAGAGATAAACAAGATTTGTAAAGGACAATTTGGGAGCTAATACGTGTTGCAGGAGTTAGCATAATATAATTCTCAAACTTAGAATAGTACTACCAGTCTATCACTTTCCCAAAAAACAAGTGTTGTTCAAGAAATATATTTCTGTTTTAAAATTAATGTCTTAGCTTTCAATGCAACTCTTTAAAAATGTAATTAACGTTTAGTAAACTTGTTAAAAAATTTAAATGGTGAATTAGAAAAAAACTTTATTAACACTTCTGCTAATTTGGTGGATAATACATTCATTAACTAAGGGTTAAAATTGCTACTGAAGCATCTACAGTAAAATCTCTATAAATTAATAAACACTATAAATTAATAATTTTTGCTAGTCCCAAGTCGGGACAGTGTAAAAAATAACAAAATTCGATAAGATAATAAGATAATAATTTTTTTGAAATCTCCATGTAAAATATGGTCCCAATAATATCATAAATTAATAATCATGTAAATTTACATATATATATATAATACATATATGCTGATATAGTAAAGTATGTAGTTTCTCTTAAACTTCATATCTATAAAACGATTGTTATGTTGTATCTTCAAATTATAATGATATAAAATATTCTATAACATTTCATAAAACAGCTAAAACTATTTAAAGTATTCAATTTCTAAATATGCATCATTTACATTTTGATAGTTTGATAGACTATTAAAATATGATAATTAATATTTTTATTCATAAATTTGAATATTTATGTCATGTGTATAGGCGAAGTTGTCTATAATATTTGTAATTCATTATCAATAATATTTTTTAATTATTTCAAATTCAATTCCAATACCATAAAATTTACAACATCCAAAATTCTAATCTTATTTTACAAAAATTGTCTCAATTCATAATTTTTTAAAAATTAAATAATTAAAAATATACCTATAAATTAATAATTATTAATTTACACTATAAATTAATTATTATTAATTTATAGATAAATTAATATCACTATAAATTAATAAAATGTCTTGATCCCAACATTATTAATTTATAGAGGTTTTACTGTATTTGGAAATCTTCATCAAAACTTTACCAACCCATGTTTCATAATTTATTAAAAAATAACCTTTTTAATAAAGCACTATATTTACGAAAAATTCATCATTGCATCATTGCATCATTGTATCAACACTTGGGTTTATTACAAATTATTAGATACGAAGCTTCAGGACTCAGACCCATCAGCTTATGCTTGGTTCTTTACAAAGCTATTTCCAGAATTTTGGTCACTAGGCTGCAACCTTTGCTACCTAAGATTGTCTCTCCCAATCAATCGGCGTTTGTAGCCGCTAAGTTGATATCAGATAATATATTGGTGGCTCATGAAGTAATGCATAGTTTATCTACGCATCCAGAGATCTATATTCAATGTATGGCAGTGAAAATGAACATTATTGCTAGCTATGGGTTTCCATATCAAGTGGGTGGAGTGGATTATGAAGTTTGTATCAACGGTTACCTTTTCGGTATTGATAAATGATCAGCCTTTTGGAATGATCACGCCTCAGAGAGGCATCAGACAAGGGGATCCGTTGTCTCCCTTCTTGTTTGTACTTTGCACTGAAGGCTTAACTCACTTACTCAACCAGGGAAAACAGAATGGGCGACTTCAAGGCATAAAATTCATAGAGGAAGGGTCGGAGGTTCATCAACTTCTGTTTGCTTATGACAACCTCTTTATGTGTCAAGCATCAATAACTCAATGTTCTTTCTTACTGGAGACACTGAATGGATATGGAGCTGCTTCAGGTAAAGCCATAAATCTTAGTAAGTCCTCCATCACTTTCGGGCCCAAAGTTAATCAGGGTATCAAAACCAGTATTCAGAACAAGATGGATATTCTCAAATAAGGAGGAGCTGGTTCCTACTTGGGAATGTCAGAATGCTTTTTTGGCTCTAAGGTTGCATTATTGAGTTACTTTAAAGATAGAGTAAAAGAAAAGTGTTTTGGATGGTACTCTAGATTGCTATCACAAGGTGGGAAGGAAGTTTTTTAAAAGTCAATAGCGCTAGCTATGCCAGTTTTTGTAATGTCGTGCTTTAAGCTTCCAAAGATGACATGTGACAATCTCGCTGCTGAAATGGAGGATTTCTGGTGGAGTAATACTGAGCATTCAAAGAATATCCACTGGTTAAGTTGGGAGAAACTATGCTTGCCGAAAGATCAAGGAGGTTTAAGTTGCAGGGACATTCAAACATTTATTGAGGCATTGTTGGCCAAGCAAGCATGGAGAATCCTGCAGTATCCTGATTGTTTGTTTGCTAGAATGATGAAGAGTAGGTATCTCCCTCAGTCTCAGTTCTTGGAAGCTCCCTTAGGGTCGAGACCATCTTATGCTTGGAGATGCATTCTGTTTGGTAGAGACTTGCTTTTTCAAGGGTTAAAAAAGAATGTGGGGAATGGAATATCTTTCAAGGTTTGGCTAGATGATTGGATTGAAGATGAAGATGGTTGGAGAGTACCATGTAGGAGAAACGACTTTTTCAATCTCGACTTGAGAGTTTATGAACTGGTAGATGTGGAGAGACGAGTCTGGAACTCCCAGAATCTCCATGAAATTTGTTACCCTGCTGATATTTAGAGAATAATGAGGATCAAACCAGCAACAAAAGTGGAAGATTTCTACTCTTGGAAACATAACAAAAATGGTGATTTTTCATTTAAGTCAGCATATTGGTTGGGCTATCAATCCTTCAATATTACTGTGAACGCAGAAGCAAATCAATTACCATCTATAAATGATCTCAAAGCCAAAGTATGGGAGAATCATACAGACCCAAAGATAGAGGTATTTCTTTAGAAAGTGTTATGTGGAGCCTTACCGGTTGCAACAAAGTTGAATGGAAGAGGTATGAATTTGGATCCTAGGTGTCAAATTTGTGGAGGAGAGTCTGAATTGGTTAATCATGTCTTATTTTCTTGTTCGTTGGCTAGACAAATTTGGACTTTAACCGAAATTCCTTCACCAGAAGATGGTTTTCACAATGGATCTGTTTTTCTAATATTCGTTATCTCCAGTGAATATTAGAAACCCACTTTGGCCAGATGAGTTCAGGAAGTCATTCCCTTGGACGCTTTGGAGAATTTGGAAGAACATAAATATGTACTCTTTTGAAAGAAAAGGTTTCTCGCCATTGGAATCTGCTCAAAATATAAGAGAAGACTGGTTGGACTGGGTTGAAGCACAAAAGTTAGATGAGGAAGGAGAGATGGAGCAAGAGAGAACACAAGTAACAGATGTGGGTCGAGAAAATCTTAGACGGAGCCAGAACAGGAAAGGATGGATGCGTCCGCCTATAAACTGGTTAAAATGTAACATTGGCATCTCTTGGTCCAACAGAAACATGCTTGCGGGTTGTGCATGGGTTTTGAGAAATCATGCAGCTGAGGTGTTGTTACTTAGTAGAAGAGCCTTATCCAGTTGTATGGATAAGCAAGAAGCTCAACTCAGAGGATTGCTGTGGGCAAATGATAATATGTCTAGTCACCGGGTTAAGATAGTTGTGTTTGCGCTTGTAACATCCGCGAACCAAAATGGGAGTTTTGGGGATGGGTGTCGATCGACACCAAGGATGGTTTCGGTGGACACCAATGATTTCTGGTTCGGCGAGTTTGTCGTAATTGTCGATTTGGACTGGTTTGGTTTGAGGAAACCTTAGAACCGAGATATTTAATTGAGATTTTGACGAAAAGGGTTTTGGGAAGTGTTATTTTGTCACTGTTCCATAGTTTTTAGAGAGAAAAGAGAGAAAAGAGTGTTCTTGAGAGCTGGAGGCTTTTTGGAGAGATTCTTAGCTGGTTTTGAGAGATATGTTCCTGTGGAGTGGAGATCTAGAGTTAGGAACGAAGGAAAAGCTTTCTAAGGTGTTGGATTCGTCAGTATGGGTCAGAAACTTCCTGCAAAAAAGGTGAGTGCATGACCATGGCTGATCTAAGTCTGAGAATCCTTTGTTTGTTTGGTTTTTGGCTGTTTGTGGTGTTTTCTTGTATGCTTCTGGTTGGATTGTGTTTCCCATGTGGTTCCAGGTGTTTTCGATGAGCTTCAGACGATTTGGAGGAGATGAGAAGCAGTTTTTTGACTTTCGGCTTCGAGCAAATCGCGTCTGCGGAGTCGGTGTCGATCGACACCAAGGGCCAGTGTCGGTCGACATCAGGGTGTCGGTCGACACCAACCTGTTTAGCAGGCGGCTGATGTTTGGTTTCCTGGTTTGTTTGTGTTTGGTTGTTGTTTGTTAATTCACTAAGTATTTGTGATAATACTTATGCATCTCAATTGTTGTTTGTGGTGTGCAGGTATGTGACGTGGAATCATGGCAATGAGGAGGAGAATGATATAGGGTCTCGGTTATGTGTTGTTGGTCTTGATTATGTTTATTAATGTTGGAACCTGGTTTAGTAGCATGCTAGGTTGTTAGTTGGATTGTTAGGAATGTTCCTGTTGTTGGTATATTTCCGCTGTGCATATTGTTTGTTGTTGGTTTAATGATGGTTTGTGATTTGATGGTTTAATTAAGTATTATGGGGTGTTTAATTAGGATATTAAAAAAAAAACGGGTCGGGTTGTTTCAGCATTGTAGGAAGAGTTTTTGGTAAATGCGATTACCAAACCTGCAGCTTCTCCTTCCTTTAGATATCAGTCTATGGAGGTTGGTTTGTTTCTTAAGTCTTTACTGGAAATTCTTTTTGGAAAACTCATCTTCAAACAAACGAGCTTTGCTTATAGCTCAGAGTGTCACTAACGACTGCACGTTGCAACATTATGTGGCGACAAGCCATCCTTCTTGGTTAAATGGCTTGTTTATGGATGGAAGTCTTATTACCTCTCACTGAATTTGAGTTTTAAAGTTGTTAGGGTGGGTTATACAAGGAATATGTGTATAGAGTTTTTGGTTTTTTTGTGTTCTATTAGCCGATCAAGGGAGGAAGTGTATACTTTGGATCTCTAGGAAGTATTTTCTGCTTGTAAATTGTATGGAAGCATTATCTATCAATACAACACCAGTTGACAAAAAAAAATATGAAGCTTCACGAAAGTTTTAAAATAATGCAGGCAAAGCTATTCGTCGTGAATTTAAATGTTACGGATTAGCCTATCCATCAAAATATGGTGCATGTAAAATCGTTAGTTGGGGATCCGACTATTACGAATAAAATTCCACATTGTCATGAAAACGTTCATAATAATCCTATGCTTTGCAAATAATATATAAACACATCCCAACTAATATACATGTCGTTCAGACTATCAACAATGGACCTGTTGAATATTTTTTTCAACAGTTTAACGCTTCCAGTGGGGGTGTTGAATAAAATGAAAAATCTATGTGGATTAACTTCAGTTGAATGCAAAAGAAATGGGGTCTTCAATGATAAGTGTCACCTTGTGATTGGAGAGAGTAGTGAGAGAAGTTTCTTTTTTTTGAGCGACACTTTTTTTTATCTGTTATTTTTCTATTGGTTATCCAAATTTTTGTATTTTTTTTTATCTCCTCTCAATTATTTATACTCTATTTGGTTGTAATCATTTAAAAAAAAATGAAATTCATATCAAAATTCATAATTTTTTAAAGTCTATATATAGAGACTACTTTCGTTTAGGACATAAAAAAAAACTTCATTTCTCACTATAACTTTCCCCTATATCTTCCTATCAACTCTTTATAGTTTTTTAAACTTTTTTTTTTGTTGTTAAATGGATCCCAATAATAATCCTTTTAACACTCAAAATTCTTCTAATCATCGTTCAACTATCCAAATCTCAACAATTATCAGTTTCAAAACTAATCTGCAAATCAACCCCAAAATGTATCAAATTTATAGGTTTTCACCTAATTTTTTCATGCCATCAGCAATTCCAAACTATCCTCTATACTTTGGATCAATGATGTCCATCTCAAACACCTTCTAGTTCTTCTACTCCAATGGGTAATGTTTCGAATGTTGGAGTAAATGAATTTTCTGGATTTTTTATGCAAATGGCTCTTGGTGATATGATCGGTGGTACTGAAGCCACTCCAAATACAGAAGATTCAACTCCAACTCGCCGGAAAAGCCCCAAATGGACGACAAAACATAATTTGGTGTTATTGATTGGATGGATTAAATATGAGATAGACAGCGTTGTTGGTAAAAATAAAAAAGTGAAGCTTATTGGGGTAAAATTGCTGACTAATGTAATGAGCATTGCTCATTTCATCCTCCTCGCGATGGAACTTCATGCAGAAATCATTATAACTACATGAATCAAAAACTAGGCAAATAGATTGGTGCTTCTGATAATACCAAGCGTTTACAACAAAGCGGCTGATCGGAGAATGATGTATTGGCAAAAGCGCATGAATTATATTCAAGTTCTACAAAAGGCCAATTCAATTTAATGTCAGAACGGCAAGCTGTTCGTGATCAACCACGTTATGGTATTCAAGTAGGAGGAAACACTAGATATTGGAGCATTGGATCAAAGAGATCCGCTGAGAGGTATGCAAGTGATTCCAGTTATGTAGGATCTGTTGCTCGTCCAATGGGGAGAGATGCAACTAAAAAAAAAGGGAAAAAGAAAGGTAAGGGAGCAGCTTTGGAAGTAGTCAACGAAGAGTGCAATGAATTCAAACAAATCAAGGTGCAAGAGTTGGAACGATTGGGAAAAATAACCATGAGGCAAGAGGAGGCAAACCATTTAATGAAAGAAAGAACTGAAGCTAAGAAGATGAAGATGTATCTAAAGTTAAGTGAAAAGGAGCATCTTAAAGAACGAAGTAAAGAGTTGTTGGAGAAGTTGAGTCACGATCTATTTGGAAATTAACTATTGTTAAGTATCTGGTTGGGTTATGTATTTTCTATTTTAATAATGTGTGTATATCTCTTTGTGTTTTAATAATGTGTATTTGTTTTCTTCTTCTTTAATAATGTGTGTTTGGCTCCTTCTCCGACAATATAACCCATCACTTTCAACTTTTATCAGAGAATCTAATCCATTTTTTTCTTTAAATGTGTATTTGGCTCTTTCTCCGACAATGTAACCCATCACTTTCGACTTTTATCAGAGAATTTAATCCATTTTGTTTTTTTTTCTTCTTTAATAATGTGTATTTGGCTCTTTCTCGGACAATGTAATTCGTGACTTTCGGCTATTGTCAGTACATTTAATCCATATCTATTAATTAAGTAAATGTAATGTTTGTTTGGAATCCAATGATATCAACCACTCAATTCTTATAAATGAAACCTCATTCTTTCATTTCTTTATACCAATAATACAATCCTCATCTTACTAAAAAAAGATCAATAACACAATCCTCAATGGATCAATATAAATTTCCTTTTGATGTCGCAGCTTACAAACGACAGTTCAAAATTGAAGAGAGATACATCGTGAACCGGTTTAGAGAACGTCAAAACAAAATAGAGGAAGATTATCCAGTTTGTAGCACGATAAAATACGTCAATAGAGATCATGTAGCCGCGAACCAAAGATTGATTGACGACTACTTTGCAGATCAACCTACATATGACGATGCCATGTTTCGTCGGCGATTCCAGATGCGAAAAAATGTTTTCCTTCGGATCGTTAAGGACCTATCAAGCAGTGAAAACTACTTCACCCAACGAGTTGATGCAGCCAAGAAAGAAGGTATATCTCCATTAGCAAAATGTACGACATCCATGCGGATGTTAGCATATGGTGTGGCAGCCGACGCAATCGATGAATACATCAAAATAGGAGGTACTATAACATTTGAGTGCTTACGAATATTCTGTAAGGAATCATACAGTTGTATGAGCAAGTCTATCTCAGAGCTCCAAGTCAAGATGACATACAAAGAATTCTATAGGTCACTGAGATGCAAGGGTTTCCAGGGATGATGGAAAGAATTGCTTGCATGTACTGGGAGTGGAAAAATTGTCCTACGGCGTGAGAAGTTCAATTTACCCGGGGAGATAAGGGAACTACCACTGTTATTTTTGAAGCATTTGCATCTCATGATCTCTGGATCAAGCATGCCTTTTTCAGGTGCCCCGACACATTGAACGATATAAATGTTTTAGATTGTTCACCAGTGTTCGATGATGTTGAACAAGGAAGTACTCCAAAAGTGAACTTCTTCGTGAACCAACATCCGTGTAATATGGCATACTATCTAGCTGATGGTATATATCTTTCTTATCCAACTTTTGTCAAATCAATTCGACTTCCTCAAAGTGAACCAGATAAGTTGTTTGCACAACATCAAGAAGGATGTTGAAAGGACATCGGACATGCATTTGGAGTGTTACAAGCTCGATTTAAAATCATTCGGGAACCAGCTCGCAAGTGGGACATAACCGATTTAGCTATTATCATGCGTACATGTATCATATTACATAATATGATTGTGGAGGATTAGCGAGATACATATGTTCAACATTGGACTGATTATGATCAATCTGAAACAAGTGGTTCTAGTACACCACAACCATTGTCGACCGAGGTATTACCTGCATTTGCGAATCATGTGCGTGCGAGATCTGAATTACGTGATTCAAATGTACATCACGAATTTTAAGCAGATCTAGTGAAACACATATGGGCGAAATTCAAAATGTTTCGTGATTAAAGAGATGTTTATGTTTCTGTGTGTGATTTAAGAGTTTTATTTTTTTTTCATTTGAGTTTATTGTTCTAACTAAGTTGTGTGTTTTATTAGTTGTCTCGTGTACTTTTATCATATTGCATTTGTAGTATTTGTAATTTTGTGTGTTTTAATAACTATTGTTTTCATTTTTGTATTTTAAAAAATTAGTTACGGATATAAATTAAAACATAAAATAAAATTATTAACAACAATTTATGTCTTTTCTAATTATAATTTAAAATTAATCGATAATTTTATTTTCTGTAGTTTGTTACAAAATTAAAAAAAAAACAAAAAGAATATGAAATAAAATTGGTGAGGTAAGGTGTTGAATTTTATTAAACAAAACTATTGTAAAGGTTAAAACTGAAATGGGTGTTGAATAATGAGGTGGAAGAAAGAGAAGATGATGTGGAATGTTAAAAAGAGAAAAAGTGGGTGTTTAATCTTTCAACCATTATCTCCTAATGAATATTTGAAACCCTCTTTGGCCAGATGGGTTGAGGAAATCATTCCCTTGGACGCTTGGAAAACCTAGAAGAACATAAATATGTTCTCTTTTGAGGAAATTTTTTTCTCACCATTGGAATCTGCTCAAAAGATAAGAGAAGGCTGGTTGGACTGGGTTGAGGCATAGAAGTTAGATGAGGAAGGAGAGATGGAGCAAGAGAGAACATATGTAACATATATGGGTCGAGAAAATGTTAGACGGGGCCAGAACCGGAAACGCTGGATGCGTCCGCCTATAAACTGGTTAAAATGTAATATTGGCATCTCTTGGTCAAACAGATGCAGGCTTGCGGGTTGTGCATGGGTTTTGAGAAATCATGCAGGTGAGGTGTTGTTACATAGTAGAAGAGCCTTATCCAGTTGCAGGGACAAGCAAGCAGCTCAACTTAGAAGATTGATGTGGGCAATTAATAGCATGTCTAGTCATCGAGTTAATAGAGTGGTGTTTGCGCTGCAGAAAGAGTTTTTGGTAAATGCAATTACCAACCGTGCAGCTTCTCCTTCCTTTAGATATCAGTCTATGGAGGTTGGTTTGTTTCTTAAGTCTATTAAATACTAGAAATTCTTTTCAAAAAACTTATTTTCAAATAGAGGAGCTTTGCTTATAGCTCAGGCCTCAGAGTGTCACTAACGACTGCAGGTTGCAATCTTATGTGGCGACATGCTATCCTTCTTGGTTAAATGGCTTGTTTATAGAGGAAAGTCTTATTACCTATGATTGCATTTGCGTTTTAAAGTTGTTAGGGTGGATAATACAAGGAAGATGTGTATAGGCCTTTTTGGTTGTTTGTGTTTAATTAGTCGATCAAGGGAAGAAGTGTATACCTTGGATTCCTAGGAAATCTTTTCTTCTTGTAAATTGTATGGAAGCATTATCTATCAATACAATACGAGCTAACAAAAAAAAGATGTGAAACTTCAAGAAAGTTTTAAAAATAATATAGGCAAAACCATTCGTCGTGAATTTTAATGTTATGGATTAACCTATCGATCAAAATATGGTGCATGTAAAATCGTTAGTTGGGGATCCGAGTATTACGAATAAAATTCCACATCGTCATCAAAACGTTCATAATAATCCTATGCGTTGCAAGTAATATAGAAACACATCCCTACTAATATAAATGTCGTTCATGGATCCCTCCACATCACCAAAGCTTGCATCTGCTCCCATTGCACAACCACTTCACCTGAACGGGGGTTCCCATTGCTCGTAGGTCCTAAGGGTGGGCATTTTAACCGAACCGAACCAAACCGAACCGACCCAACCAAACTCAAACCAATCCAAACCAAACCCATATATACCCTCAAACCGTTTGGTTGCGTTTTTCCTCAACCCGAACCGAACCGAATCGATAACCCAATGTGTTTATGTTAATTAATATTATTAGATTTGTATATATGTAATCTCACGAGTAATACCCACGATTGCATTTGCTCCCTCCCTCTCGCACACATTTGATTTTTTTTCTTTTTACTTTTCTAATGAATTAGTTAATATAGAATTGGGTATAATTGTTTTTAACCTTATGTCCTAAAGTGTAAAAACTCTACAAACCTCAAAGCGTAAATTCATATCTAGTTCCTCACTTCTTCTCTTCTCTGCTTTCATGGAAGACTGTTATGTTAAATTGTTGTTGCTGATTTTTTCAATTGTTGTTATTAGGCATTTGATTTTAATATGGGTTCTTTTAGGTTTTATTTTTTCATGGTTATTTGAATTATTCAACTTATATAACTTGTTGATTATTTTAGGATATCAAACGACAATGAATTTGTTTGTTACTGATTTTTTTTGTACTGAACTAAAACCGATCCGAACTAAACCAAACCGAATATAAACCGACCCAAACACAAACAAAACCATACTAAGTTTGGTTGAGTTTGGTTAGAGTTTCATGAAAACCGAATAAACTGAACCAAACCGAACCCAAACCAAACCCAAAGTTTAACCGAAATGCCCACCCTTATCTCTCACATCTGATTATTCGAGATGATGTTGAAATTTTTGTGGAGCTCTTCACTATTGGCTACATCAGCCAACAAGAGTCTTGCATCAAAATACGGTAAAGCATCACGTGTATCTTGTTTTTTTTTTTAATGTATGTTTTTATATATGTATTATTATTGCATATAATTTCTAATTTAGTCAACTGCAAATTATTGTATGCAAATTTTATTTATCTCAAGTTTTAGAGTGATGCAGGCAAAACCATATCCATCGTGATTTTGTATGTTGATGCCGATATCAGAATCAAACTAAACCGGAAGCATGCCAAACTAATCAGTACATGGTATAAACTGGTCTATAGATCCTAATTAAGCATAAGGCTTAAGGTTGATTATTTACCGTACCAGCAAATAATTCTAACGGACCAGCTGACGTAAACGCTAATCTCTCTTACGTGACCATCGAGTATCCAAAAAATTCCTGCCTTTTCAATGTCTACAAATACCATAATCCTTACAATCTTACTAATTACATTAACACATGCCCACTACCCCTTCCCTACTTCAATCCAAGCAAATCCATCATCAAAAACCCCAACAACATCTTGACCTTGGATATATAGCTCTTATACTATTTCATATGCGTAAAAGTTTAATTCTCAATAGATGGTGAATATTCAAATTTATACATTTCGTAACTAAAACAAAGAAAGGAGACCAAAAGAATAGTACGAGTAATCTTGAGTCACTAGACCATATTATAATCCCTTTTCTAATTCATTTTAAAATGATATGTTCACAATTTTAGGTTGGTTGTATTTTTTTCCATAATTATTCCTCAGAACTTACTCCTCCAATGTATTTGGTCAATACGGAAAAATATCGTTCTAGACTATTTTTTAAAGTTTGTATAACTGAGATTGAAAGCAAAGCTAAGAACCCTAGCAAACGAATGAAGATCAAAAAGATAACTTTATTCTTAACTTTAACGTTTACATCCTATTGTCTTTATATAGTTGAGCAAGAGTTAACCTAATGATAACAATGACTAGGTTAATCATTTCTGACAAATGTCATCATCAATTACATAGAGCAGAGAATTTGTTCTTCACTTGGAGTGTAATGTGAGCTGTCTTCGGAGCCTTGAGTGTATGGAGCAGAGCCATGGAGTGTAGAACTCTTATTTGTTATTGTTAGTGACTAAAGCAAGTTGACAAACTGCAGTGTGCTTCTTTTCCTCAAGTCCATCTTGGTTTGTTGTTAGACTGGATTTGAAGTGATACTACTTAGAGAGATGTTTTTGTAAGAGACTTGGAATAAACCTTAACGAGAGTTTATAATAAAAAAAAAAAGTATACAAAAAAACACGTAATAAATATGCAGAGTTGAGATACACTCAACTTAGACTAAAAAGTAACAAGATTATAGTGAAAACTTTGCGTATATAGTTTTTGTGTCAACTAACAATTGGTATATATATATATATATGTATATATAGAAAATATGTGACAATTATATATAGTTTTATATAAACATATATAATATTCAACAACTGTGTTTATATAGAGTTTATATGTGTAACGCCCGCGAACCAAAACTCTGCGTTTTGGGGGTGGATGTCGTTCGATACTCATGTGGTCGACACCACTTATTTATGTTTCGACCAGATTGATTTAATTATCGATTTGGACCGGTTTGGTTTAGGAAAAACCATTGAACCAAGATATTTAAGTGGGAAAACGACCTAGGTCGTGTTTTATTTTTGTCTTGGTCGCCGTTTGTTGTTTTTGAGAGAGAAAGAGGAGAAACCAGTTTCTAAGAGTTCTTGTGAGAGTTTGTGAGATTTGAAGGCATTTTTGGAGAGATCTTGCTGTGAGAGTGAAGATCCAAAGCTAGGAACGTGGTGGGAAGGTTTCTGTGGTGGTAGCTTCGTCCTTTGGTCTTAGATCTCTTTGTTGGCTAAGGTGAGTGCATGACCATGGCTTATCTAAGCTAAGATCTCTGTTTCTGTGATATTGTGTGTTGNTAAACCATTGAACCGAGATACTTAAGTGGGTTTCGACGACAAGAAGGGTTTTAGAGTTTGTTTTGTCGCCGTTTGTTGGTTTTGAGAGAGAAAAAGGAGAAAACAGTTTCCTCCAAGTTCTTGTGAGAGTTTGCGAGATTTAAAGGTGTTTTTGGTGAGATCTTGCTGTCGGAGTGAAGATCCAGGGCTA
Organism: Camelina sativa; assembly: GCF_000633955.1. Taxonomy (NCBI): domain Eukaryota; kingdom Viridiplantae; phylum Streptophyta; class Magnoliopsida; order Brassicales; family Brassicaceae; genus Camelina; species Camelina sativa. The sequence continues at coordinate 6,398,743 of NC_025700.1, forward strand.
GGAACGTGGTGGGAAGGTTGTTGTGGTGGTAGCTTCCTCTTTTGGGCTTAGATCTCATTGTTTGGCTAAAGTGAGTGCATGACCATGGCTTATCTAAGCTAAGATCTTTGTTTCTGTGATATTGTGTGTTGTTTGGTTGTTTGGTTTGGTTGTTTGTGACTTTTTCGTAGCTTCTGAGGCTTGGATTCGTTCCTGGTATCGTGTGGGACGAAGAGGAGAAGTTTGGAGGCGAGATTCTGAGGTTCTGTTCGAAGGAAATCATTGCTCGACAGTGGTTTCGGTCGACACCAACGTGAGGACGGCTCGAGAACTTAGCGAGTGTTGGTCGACACCATGTGGAGGTGTCGGTCAATACCGTTAGGGTTTTGGGGGTGTCGAGCAGGTGTCGGTCGACACCAGATGTCCATTGTTGGTCGACACCTTCTGGTATCGGTCGACACTCTTCCGACAGTAACCGGATCGTGTTGGGTCACTTGTTCATGTTCCTAGTTTACTTTATTGTTGTTGTTTGTGGCATGAGAGATCTTATTGTTTGTGTGTATAGCCCAGTAGATGGGAGGATTGCCTCACTGAGTATTTATCAAATACTCATGCATCTCAATTTGTGTTTGTGGAGCAGGTAAAGGCAAAGTGTGATCGTGCAATCAAGGCAATGAAGAGGAAGATGTTCTAGGGACTCGATTGGATGTTGTCTGGCATTGCTAGGTTGCTAGAGTTGGGTCATTAGAAACATTGCTAGGATGGCCGGTTTGGTGTTTCTTGTTGTTTGACATTGAAATGGTTAGGATTGGATATTAGTTATTCTATTATGGTTTATTATTGGTTATTTAATTGGTATTGTTATTCCGCTGTTGTTTGTGATTGTGGTTAGGGGGTTAGTGGGTATGGGACCACTAGTCATAGTTATTTATATTATTATTATTTATTATTAAAAAAAAATGGGTCAGGTCGTTTCAGTATGGTATCAGAGCCCTTACGGTTCTAGGTTAGGGTTCACTACGTTTCTATTGTGTTATCTGGGATTGTATGTCTTGATTGATTATGTGAGTTAGTCAATTGTGTGTGGCATGGAGTCCTAGAACATCTTCTTCGAGCCTACAGTGTGATTCCACTGTGAGTTTTTGTTTGTGTGCTATGTTAATTGTGTGCTTAGCCTTCTGCTCATAGTAGTGCAGATGGTTAGAGAGGATGCTATTGCTGGTTGTGGTTGTGGATGCGGACGTGGTCGTGGACGCGGACGTGGTCGTGGACGCGGACGTGGTCATGGACGCGGACGTGGTCGTGGACGCGGACGTGGTCGTGGTAGGGGCAGAGTCCCAGTGGTTAGTGAGACTGCGGACCAGAGGGTGTCGGCGAGTCGCAGGGTATCCAGGGGGATTCCATGAGTGTGGCCAGAGGGGGCGGTGTTGATGCTCCAGTAGCCGTTGATGTTAGGGCCCCAGGTGCGGGTGTCCCAGTGGGTGGAGTCTCGGGTGTCGACCTTGCGGGTTTTCTGGCACAGTTGTTAGAGCGGTTGCCACCTGTGGTACCGACTCAGGCTCAGGTAGTGCCACCAGTGGTGGCGGCAGAGCGGCAACCAGTGACTGCGGATGTGGGAGTCCATTCTCGTTATATCAGCATGCTGACAGAGGTGGGCCGTATTGGTACCGAGCGGTTTTCGGGAGGTTCAGATCCTACCGCTGCGGATGCGTGGAGGAGGAGTGTGGAACGTAACTTCCATACTCTGAGGTGTCCTGAGGGGTTTTGGGTGGACACTGGGGTTCACTATTTGACTAGTGATGCTCAGTTGTGGTGGAGTTCTGTGACAGCCAGGAGTGTGCAAAGGGAGATGTCTTGGGCTGACTTCGTCTTGGAGTTCAACCGCAAGTATTTCCCTAGGGAGGCACTGGATAGGTTGGAGGTGCAGTTCCTTCAGCTAGCTCAGGATTGAGCAGGCGCCACGGGTTTACACGACTGTAGAGACTGGTGGAACCAGTGCCGAGGCGATCACATGTATAATCTCTGATACTTTGTCTTTTTGAATTCTTAGTAAGTTCGGATTTTATGTTGTCTTGTGATACAGTGTTAGGGTCTCAACACATGAGGTTTGTGTAGGGACCTTGTTGGTGGGCGGGTTTAAGTCCCATGTTATGTTTGATTATGGAGCTACTCATAGTTTCATTACCCTGGAGTGTGCAGAGAGTGCGGGTATCGTGGGAGATCCCGAAGAGCGTACAGGAGTTGTCAGAGTTGCTGGACGCAAGTTTCTGAGGGTCATTGGTCGTGTGAGGGGTATCGATATTCAGATCGCGGGAGAGTCTTGGCCTGCAGATTTGCTTATCAGCCCAGTGGAGTTGTATGACGCTATCTTGGGGATGGACTTGTTGCATCAGCATATGGTTCATCTGGATTGTCATCGTGGTAGAGTGGAGTTTGAGCGTTCAGGAGGGAAGTTGGTTTATCAGGGGATTAGACCGACTTCGGGGAGTCTCTTAATCTCGACCATTCAGGCTAGGAAGATGATCGAGAAGGGCCGTGAGGCTTATTTGGTTAGTATATCTATGCCAGAGTCATTAAGGAAGTCTACGGTTAGCGGTATTCAGGTTGTAGAGGAGTTTGAGGACGTGTTCCAGTCATTGCAGGGATTACCACCTTCTCGGTCTAATCCTTTTACGATTGAACTGGAACCAGGAATGACACCGTTATCCAAGGGTCCTTACAGGATGGCTCCAGCAGAGATGGCAGAGCTGAAGAAGTAGCTAGAGGATTTGTTGAACAATGGATTCATCCGTCCTAGTGTATCACCGTGGGGAGCGCCGGTGTTATTCGTTAAGAAGAAGGATGGGAGTTTCCGCGGTTGCAATGATTACAGAGGTCTCAACCGGGTCACTGTGAAGAACAAGTACCCTCTTCCGAGGATCGATGAGTTGTTGAATCAGTTGAGAGGTGCTACTTGGTTCTCCAAGATAGATCTGGCGTTGGGTTATCATCAGATCCCAATAGATGAGGCAGATGTGAGGAAGACTGCTTTCAGGACGAGGTATGGGCATTATAAGTTTGTAGTGATGCGTTTGGGTTGACTAACGCACCAGCTGCGTTTATGAGATTGATGAACAACGTGTTTCAGGAGTTTCTGGACGTGTCCCTCATCATTTTCATCGACGACATCCTGGTTTATTCTAAGAGTCCTGAAGAGCATGCAATGCATTTGAGGGCAGTTCTGGAGAAGCTGCGGGAGCAGAAGTTGTTTGCTAAGTTGAGCAAGTGTAGTTTCTGGCAGCGTGAGATGGGTTTTCTGGGTCACATTGTGTGTGTAGATGGAGTTTCTGTAGATCCGGAGAAGATTCAGGCTATCGGGGATTGGCCTAGACCGCAGAATACCATGAAGATCAGGAGTTTTCTCAGGTTGGCAGGGTATTACAGGAGATTTGTGAAGGGGTTTGCGAGCAGAGCACGACCTATGACTAAGTTGACAGGGAAAGATGTTCCTTTTGTTTGGTTACAGGAGTGTGAGGAGGGCTTTGCAAGCCTGAAGGAGATGTTGACCACTGCTCCGGTGTTGGCTTTGCCTGAGCAGGGAGAACCCTATATGGTTTATACAAATGCATCTAGAGTGGGTTTGGGATGTGTCTTGATGAAGCATGGGAAGGTGATTGCCTATGCTTCGCGGCAGTTGTGGAAGCATGAGGACAACTATCCTACTCATGACTTGGAGATGGGTGATGTAGTTTTTGCCCTGAAGATTTGGAGATCTTATCTTTATGGTGCAAAAGAACAGGTGTTTACAGATCATAAGAGCCTGAAGTATATATTCACTCAGTCCGAGTAGAACTTGAGGCAAAGGCGGTGGATGGAGCTGGTGGCAGATTATGATTTGGAGATAGCCTACCACCCTGGTAAGGCTAACTTGGTTGCAGATGCTTTGAGTCGGAAGCAGGCGGCTTTGGCTCAAGAGCAGGATATGGATTCTCTGGTAGGAGAGATCAATGCATTGAGCTTGTGTGCGGTTTCTCAGGAGCCGTTGGGTTTGGTTGCAGCTGATAGAGCAGATCTGTTGAGCAGAGTGAGGTTGGATCAGGAGTCGGATTTGGGGCTGGTGAATGCCTCAAAGGATGTTGACTCAGAGTATCAGGTTTTGGCTAATGGCACTATTCTGGTGCATGGGCGGATCTGTGTGCCCAAGGATTAGGAGTTGAGGCAGGAGATTCTGAGAGAGGCTCATGCGAGCATGTTCTCTATTCATCCAGGAGCGACTAAGATGTACCGTGATCTCAAGAGGTACTATCGTTGGGTCGGGATGAAGAAAGATGTGGCTAGTTGGGTTGCGAGGTGCGATGTGTGTCAGCTAGTGAAGGCTAAGCATCAAGTACCAGGTAGATTACTGAAGAGTCTTCCCATTCCAGAGTGGAAGTGGGATATGATTACTGTGTACTTCATGGTGGGTTTGCCAGTGTCCAGGACGTTTGATGTTATTTGGGTCATTGTGGACCGGTTGACTAAGTCGGCACATTTTCTGGCCATTAAGAAGACTGATGGAGCAGCAGTCTTGGCTAAGAAGTATGTGAAGGAGATAGTCAGGTTGCATGGGGTGCCAGCGAGTATTGTGTCTAATAGGAATTCCAAGTTCACTTCGGTGTTCTGGAGGGCATTTCAGGCAGAGATGGGCACTAAGGTGCATATGAGTACAACTTATCATCCCCAGACAGATGGACAGTCAGAGAGGACGATCCAGACGTTGGAGGATTTGCTGAGGATGTGTGTGTTGGATTGAGGTGGCCATTGGGCAGATCACTTGAGCTTGCTAGAGTTTGCTTATAACAACAGTTACCAGACGAGTATTAGCATGACTCCTTATGAGGCTTTGTATGGGAGGCCGTGTCGTACACCGTTATGCTGGACTCAGGTGGGGGAGAGGAGCATGTACNGTGTACTTCATGGTGGGTTTGCCAGTGTCCAGGACGTTTGATGTTATTTGGGTCATTGTGGACCGGTTGACTAAGTCGGCACATTTTCTGGCCATTAAGAAGACTGATGGAGCAGCAGTCTTGGCTAAGAAGTATGTGAAGGAGATAGTCAGGTTGCATGGGGTGCCAGCGAGTATTGTGTCTAATAGGAATTCCAAGTTCACTTCGGTGTTCTGGAGGGCATTTCAGGCAGAGATGGGCACTAAGGTGCATATGAGTACAACTTATCATCCCCAGACAGATGGACAGTCAGAGAGGACGATCCAGACGTTGGAGGATTTGCTGAGGATGTGTGTGTTGGATTGAGGTGGCCATTGGGCAGATCACTTGAGCTTGCTAGAGTTTGCTTATAACAACAGTTACCAGACGAGTATTAGCATGACTCCTTATGAGGCTTTGTATGGGAGGCCGTGTCGTACACCGTTATGCTGGACTCAGGTGGGGGAGAGGAGCATGTACGGGGCATATTTTGTTCAGGAGACCTCGGAGAAGTTTGGGTTCTCAAGCTGAACATGAAGGAAGCTCAAGATCGGCAGAGGAGT
>NC_025700.1:6404346-6420384 GCF_000633955.1 Camelina sativa
TGGAGTTACCTGAGGTTATGCGTGCATTCCATAAGGTTTTCCATGTGTCTATGTTGCGGAAGTGTCTCCGTGAGGATGACCAGTTGTTGGCTAAGATCCCTGAGGATCTTCAGCCCAACATGACTTTGGAGGCGAGACCAGTGAGGGTTCTCGAGAGGAGGATCAAGGAACTTCGGAAGAAGAAGATTCCTTTGATGAGAGTCCTGTGGGACTATGATGGTGTGGAGGAGCAGACGTGAGGGCCTGAGGCGAGGATGAAGGCAAGGTTTAAGAAGTGGTATGAGAAGCAAGCCACGACTTAAGCTTGCCTAGCCTGGCCCCATCTGTAGTCCATGGCTAGAGCGGGAATGGAGTATTCCAGCCCATCTCTCTTGTTACTCGGACGCTTGGGTGGTTGGTTGTGAGACTCAGTAACAAGATGAGGTGGTGTTTGGGGTACAAAATTTCCGCAAGGTAGTGTTTTGGAGGAAAGTTTCCTGAATTAGAAGTTTCTATAAGTGGAAAGTTTCCAGATGTGGTAAGTGCTAAAAATGGAAAGTTTTATTTCAGTTAGAATTTGTCCATTTTTGGTGGCGGAGAGCCTAGGAGAGGGCTTGTGTGGCCTTCGTGGCGGGCTGTTTAGCCATTGTGTGGCCTTCGTGGCGGGTTGTTTAGCCATTGTGTGGCCTTCGTGGCGGGCTGTTTAGCCATTGTGCCTACTAAGGCGGTCTTTCGGGACAGATGGTCTTCGTGACGGTCCTTTGGGACGAGTGGCCTTGGTGGTGGTCCTGTTGAGGACATTTTTTTGGCCTTTGTGGCGGTCTTGTTTAGGACATTTGTTTGGCCTNGTTTAAGAAGTGGTATGAGAAGCAAGCCACGACTTAAGCTTGCCTAGCCTGGCCCCATCTGTAGTCCATGGCTAGAGCGGGAATGGAGTATTCCAGCCCATCTCTCTTGTTACTCGGACGCTTGGGTGGTTGGTTGTGAGACTCAGTAACAAGATGAGGTGGTGTTTGGGGTACAAAATTTCCGCAAGGTAGTGTTTTGGAGGAAAGTTTCCTGAATTAGAAGTTTCTATAAGTGGAAAGTTTCCAGATGTGGTAAGTGCTAAAAATGGAAAGTTTTATTTCAGTTAGAATTTGTCCATTTTTGGTGGCGGAGAGCCTAGGAGAGGGCTTGTGTGGCCTTCGTGGCGGGCTGTTTAGCCATTGTGTGGCCTTCGTGGCGGGTTGTTTAGCCATTGTGTGGCCTTCGTGGCGGGCTGTTTAGCCATTATGTGGCCTTTGTGGCGGGCTATTTAGCCATTGTGTGGCCTTTGTGGCGGGCTGTTTAGCCATTGTGTGGCCTTCGTGGCGGGCTGTTTAGCTATAGTGCCTACTAAGGCGGTCTTTCGGGACAGATGGTCTTCGTGACGGTCCTTTGGGACGAGTGGCCTTGGTGGTGGTCCTGTTGAGGACATTTTTTTGGCCTTTGTGGCGGTCTTGTTTAGGACATTTGTTTGGCCTTGGTGGCGGTCCTGTTAGTACATTTGTTTGGCCTTTGTGGCGGTCCTATTTAGGACATTTGTTTTGCCTTTGTGGCGGTCCTGTTTAGGACATTTGTTTGGCCTTCGTGGCGGCACGTGGGGCAGTGAGATGATCCTTATGTGGTCATGGGGTATTTCAGTGAGGGGATATGTGGTTGGTAGGATATTGTGTTGTCTTACGCGAGCCACGGGAAGGGAACCTGGTTAGGAATATGACTCAGACGTGTTCAGAATTGTTTGCTCGCGACTCTTGGGGGACTTCGGTTCTCCTATTACCGCCATATTCCAAGACTTTGTGACTTTGTAATGTGGTTGGTATATCGACTTCGGATGATGATCCAAAGGCGCGCTGTAGGGTGACGACCCGAGAGACGAATATTGGATTTCTCCTTATACATTATAGCATGCGGGTTTAGGCCAGATAAGGAGCCAACATTATGGCATGCAGACTTGGGTCTGATGAAGAGCCAATAAAAACTCAAGGTTTAGGCCTATGAGACAAGGAAAGTCCAAAAGTCGAGAGCAAATAACGCCTGGAGCGTGAGTCTATCACCTAGAGGTGACCTTTCGTATATCAGTCGAAGGAGTGCGGGCCGTGGAGTCGGTACATATGAGTTCTTGGCTGAGTGTTGTTCGAGATTCGAGGACGAATCTATTTTAGTGGGAGAGAATTGTAACGCATGCGAACCAAAACTCTGCGTTTTGGGGGTGGGTGTCGATCGACACTCATGTGGTGTCGGTCGACACCAATTATTTCTGGTTCGACCAGATTGATTTAATTATCGATTTGGACTGGTTTGGTTTAGGAAAAACCATTGAACCGAGATATTTAAGTGGGAAAGCGACCTAGGTCGTGTTTTATTTTTGTCTTGGTCGCCGTTTGTTGTTTTTGAGAGAGAAAGAGGAGAAAACAGTTTCTAAGAGTTCTTGTGAGAGTTTGTGAGATTTGAAGGCATTTTTGGAGAGATCTTGCTGTGAGAGTGAAGATCCAAGGCTAGGAACATGGTGGGAAGGTTTCTATGGTGGTAGCTTCGTCCTTTGGGCTTAGATCTCTTTGTTGGCTAAGGCGAGTGCATGACCATGGCTTATCTAAGCTAAGATCTCTGTTTTTGTGATATTGTGTGTTGTTTGGTTGTTTGTGAGTTTTCGTAGCTCCTGAGGCTTGGATTCGTTCCTGGGATTGTGTGGGACGAAGAGGAGAAGTTTGGAGGCGAGATTTGGAGGTTCTGTTCGAAGGAAATCACTGCTCGACAGTGGTGTCGGTCGACACCAATGTGGTGTCGGTCGACACTAACGAGAGGACGGCTCGGGAAATTAGCGAGTGTCGGTCGACACCATGTGGAGGTGTCGGTCGACACCGTTAGGGTTTCAGGGGTGTCGAGCAGGTGTCGGTCGACACCCAAGTGGTGTTGGTCGACACCAGATGTCTAGTGTCGGTCGACACCTCTTGGTATCGGTCGACACTCTTCCGACAGTAACCGGATCGTGTCGGGTCACTTGTTCATGTTCATGGTTTGTTTTATTGTTGTTGTTTGTGGCATGAGAGATCTTATTGCTTGTGTGTATAGCCCAGTAGATGGGAGGATTGCCTCACTAAGTATTTATCAAATACTCATGCATCTCAATTTGTGTTTGTGGTGTAGGTAAAGGCAAAGTGTGATCGTGGAATCAAGGCAATGAAGAGGAAGATGTTCTACGGACTCGATTGGATGTTGTGTGGCATTACTAGGTTGCTAGAGTTGGGTCATTAGAAGCATTGCTAGGATTGCCGGTTTGGTGTTTCTTGTTGTTTGACATTGAAATGGTTAGGATTGGATATTGGTTATTCTATTATGGATTAGTATTGGTTATTTAATTGGTATTGTTATTCCGCTGTTGTTTGTGATTGTGGTTACGTGGCTGGTGGGTATGGGACCACTAGTCATAGTTATTTATATTATTATTATTTATTATTAAAAAAACGGGTCAGATCGTTTCAATATGTTTGTATTCTAAAAATATGGTTTATTTAAATTTAAATCTAAAATATGATTGATATTTAAAAATTAAAAAGACATAAGTAGAGAAAGGATGAAATAAGTAAGATAAAAACAAAAAAATATAAAAATTTACTGTAATAATCATATTTTGTACAAATTTAAAAATACTTAGAGATAAGAGTTTAAGTTTTGAAATCTATACCCTGAAATTAAGCCAAAAGGAAAGGTCATACATTGTAGGTAAGTCATCAATATTTTATATCATTTCAAAACTTTTTATTGCTGCATTTCATCCCAGCTCGAATGAAAAACAAGATAAGTAAAATGTTATACTTTGCAATTAAGCCATAAATGTAAATAAGATTTTCTATTATATAATTACATAGCTTTCTTGTATATCAGCTATAATGGCTCTTTTAAAATGGATATGTATTATTCAAATTGAAGAAAATTTGGGTATTCAAAGTCTTATATCAGCTAAAAGTTTTAAACAATGGTTCAAAGTCATATTATAAATAAGATCAATTTAAATTTGAATGAGCATGAAAATAAACTTAAGGTGAAAATTCCCATATAGTTCAAAACAAGTGGAGCCTTTCTATTATTTTTTGGATTGAATGGAACTCATAATTTTTTGTTTTTAAAACTTGACATTATTACTGTTAACAACCAATTTTGGTTTGGAAATTCCAGCCAATAGAAAAGCCATCATGAGTTGAATTGGATTGATTTCGCAGTTTGACTCATTTTGATACTATGTAAGACAACATCACATAAATATACATAATGGATTTAATATTTTAGAAACTTTTTCATCAATATGTTAAAATCTCATTACTCATTCAGTTTTATTTTGGGAAAATATAAAGATAACAAAAGAAAATTATAGATTTTGTGTTAATTTGTTTACCTAAAATTTCAGAAGAGTAAACTAAGGATTTTAATACATTATTTATACATTAAAGAATTTTTGTTATATATATATATATCATTTAATGTAATTTGTAAAGTTTATTAAGTAAAATAAACGGTATTAAGAAGAAACTTAATTTTTTAAAATATGGTATCTGACATTTTCTGAATTTTAATAAAAAAGTTATATGAAAATTAGGTTCTAGCTTGTAGACACATGGAACAACAAAGACAAAAAAAACTCTTCTATGTTATACATATAAATATATAATTCAGGGCATGGGCGGACCTAGAATATAAACATAATTAACATGGGGCATAATATATTTAACATAGAAATTTTTAATTTATAAAATGTTATATGAACATATATCAAAAGACACGTAAATGAAGCAAAATTATATAATGTGTTAACCTACAATTTGGTTATAGTAATTTGTGTAAAAAGGTAAAAAATGAATCATTAGACTAATATGAAAATCATTTATTACCTTAAAATAATAGAAAGAGACAATAATAACCTATCAACTAATTGTGAAGTATTGGCGAGAAGAGGTTAAATAAGGAAACATTTGGTGAAGTATTGATGAGAGTCTCGGCCAAACTTGCAGGCTGGAAGGGCAAATGTCTTAGTCTTGCAAGTCGCCTCACTCTGACCAAATCGGTTCTTACCTCTATTCCAGTTCATACAATGAGTGTGATTGCGTTGCCAATAGCTCTGTTAGATGCACTGGATAAAGTGTCACGGTCTTTCTTATGGGGGAGTACGAGAGAGAAGCGCAGACAACATCTTATTGCTGGGGATAAAGTTTGTTTACCAAAAAAGGATGGTGGGGTTGGTATACGGCGAGCTCGGTGTATGAACAAGGCTCTTTTGGCGAAAATTGGTTGGAGTTTGTTACATGATAAAGAGAGTTTATGGTCGAGAGTGTTGCGAAGCAAGTATAAAGTGGGAGAGATACATAACGCCGATTAGTTAAGACCAAAGTCTACATGGTCCTCGACGTGGCAGAGTGTGGGACCAGGGATCAGAGAGGTCATTTTAAAGGGTCACAGTTGGTTTACCACAAGAAAGAGAGAATGAACTGGTTACCACAAGAAAGAGAGAATGAACTGGTTAAGGATGTGTGGACGGATGGTGCGGGTTGGGGATTTGATATTGCCCTATGTTCCGGAGGAGATATGTTAGTGACTGTATTCATTAAATCTGGATAATGTAACTAGTGCTCGAGATCGTATTTCTTGGGGAGAGAGTTTTGATGGGTCCTTCTCGGTGGCATCTGCGTATAAAGTTATTACTCAGGGGAGTGTACCTGCGACTAATATGGAAAAGTTCTGGTCTAGTGTGTGGAGATTAGTGGCTCCAGAACGGGTCCAAACCTTCTTATGGTTAGTAGGACACTAGGTGATTATGACTAATGAGGAGAGGTTTCGTCGTCACATGGAGAGTCACCAAATTGTCAGGTCTGCAATGGTGGGATTGAGACAATTCTCCATGATTTACGAGATTGTGGGGCGATGGCGGGTCTTTGGCAGCAATTGGTGTCTACTGCTAAGCGTACTCGGTTCTTTACTTCTACTCTGTTGGAATGGTTGTATGAAAACTTAACTGCAGGTTACCAGGTCGGGGTAACTCATGGTCAACGCTGTTTGGTATGACAGTTTGGTGGGGTTGGAAATGGCGTTGTGGTAATGTTTTTGGTAGCATAGGCAAGTGTCGGGATCGAGTTAAATTTGTTAAGAATCTTGCTGGTGATCCAATTACCACAAGAAAGAGAGAATGAACTGGTTAAGGATGTGTGGACGGATGGTGCGGGTTGGGGATTTGATATTGCCCTATGTTCCTGAGGAGATATGTCAGTGACTGTATTCGTTAAATCTGGATAATGTAACTAGTGCTCGAGATCGTATTTCTTGGGGAGGGAGTTTTGATGGGTCCTTCTCGGTGGCATCTGCGTATAAAGTTATTACTCAGGGGAGTGTACCTGCGACTAATATGGAAAAGTTCTGGTCTAGTGTGTGGAGATTAGTGTCTCCAGAACGGGTCCAAACCTTCTTATGGTTAGTAGGACACTAGGTGATTATGACTAATGAGGAGAGGTTTCGTCGTCACATGGAGAGTCACCAAATTGTCAGGTCTGCAATGGTGGGATTGAGACAATTCTCCATGATTTACGAGATTGTGGGGCGATGGCGGGTCTTTGGCAGCAATTGGTGTCTGCTGCTAAGCGTACTCGGTTCTTTACTTCTACTCTGTTGGAATGGTTGTATGAAAACTTAACTGCAGGTTACCAGGTCGGGGTAACTCATGGTCAACGCTGTTTGGTATGACAGTTTGGTGGGGTTGGAAATGGCGTTGTGGTAATGTTTTTGGTAGCATAGGCAAGTGTCGGGATCGAGTTAAATTTGTTAAGAATCTTGCTGGTGATCCAATTACCACAAGAAAGAGAGAATGAACTGGTTAAGGATGTGTGGACGGATGGTGCGGGTTGGGGATTTGATATTGCCCTATGTTCCTGAGGAGATATGTCAGTGACTGTATTCGTTAAATCTGGATAATGTAACTAGTGCTCGAGATCGTATTTCTTGGGGAGGGAGTTTTGATGGGTCCTTCTCGGTGGCATCTGCGTATAAAGTTATTACTCAGGGGAGTGTACCTGCGACTAATATGGAAAAGTTCTGGTCTAGTGTGTGGAGATTAGTGTCTCCAGAACGGGTCCAAACCTTCTTATGGTTAGTAGGACACTAGGTGATTATGACTAATGAGGAGAGGTTTCGTCGTCACATGGAGAGTCACCAAATTGTCAGGTCTGCAATGGTGGGATTGAGACAATTCTCCATGATTTACGAGATTGTGGGGCGATGGCGGGTCTTTGGCAGCAATTGGTGTCTGCTGCTAAGCGTACTCGGTTCTTTACTTCTACTCTGTTGGAATGGTTGTATGAAAACTTAACTGCAGGTTACCAGGTCGGGGTAACTCATGGTCAACGCTGTTTGGTATGACAGTTTGGTGGGGTTGGAAATGGCGTTGTGGTAATGTTTTTGGTAGCATAGGCAAGTGTCGGGATCGAGTTAAATTTGTTAAGAATCTTGCTGGTGATCCAATTACCACAAGAAAGAGAGAATGAACTGGTTAAGGATGTGTGGACGGATGGTGCGGGTTGGGGATTTGATATTGCCCTATGTTCCTGAGGAGATATGTCAGTGACTGTATTCGTTAAATCTGGATAATGTAACTAGTGCTCGAGATCGTATTTCTTGGGGAGGGAGTTTTGATGGGTCCTTCTCGGTGGCATCTGCGTATAAAGTTATTACTCAGGGGAGTGTACCTGCGACTAATATGGAAAAGTTCTGGTCTAGTGTGTGGAGATTAGTGTCTCCAGAACGGGTCCAAACCTTCTTATGGTTAGTAGGACACTAGGTGATTATGACTAATGAGGAGAGGTTTCGTCGTCACATGGAGAGTCACCAAATTGTCAGGTCTGCAATGGTGGGATTGAGACAATTCTCCATGATTTACGAGATTGTGGGGCGATGGCGGGTCTTTGGCAGCAATTGGTGTCTGCTGCTAAGCGTACTCGGTTCTTTACTTCTACTCTGTTGGAATGGTTGTATGAAAACTTAACTGCAGGTTACCAGGTCGGGGTAACTCATGGTCAACGCTGTTTGGTATGACAGTTTGGTGGGGTTGGAAATGGCGTTGTGGTAATGTTTTTGGTAGCATAGGCAAGTGTCGGGATCGAGTTAAATTTGTTAAAAATCTTGCTAAAGAGGTTGGTGGTCGAACAGAGGAAGGGGTGTCTCGCATCACCTCCGGTGCGAGTAGACCAATTGATTACTTGGACTGCTCCTCCAGTTGGTTGGATGAAGATGAATACAGATGGGGCCTCATGGGGTAACCCGAGTATGGCAACGGCTGGTGGTGGACTACAGGATAGTTCAGGAGAGTGGTTGGGTGGTTTTGCTCTCCGGATAGGGATTTGTTCGGCTCCGTTGGCTGAGCTGTGGGGTGTCTGGCCTTAGCATTGAGTGGGCGAAGCGAGTGACCAGGCTTGAATTGGAGGTTGATTTGCGTGAGGTGTTTAGTTTTCTCGAAACAGGGATTAGTGAGGTTCATTCTTTGTTTTTCCTGGTACGCTTGTGCCATGATTTCATATCTAGGAACTGGTCTGTCCGTATTTTACATACATATAGGGAGACAAACCGTATGGCTGATGGTTTGACAAACTATGCTTTCTCGCTGGAGTTAGGTTTTCACGCGTTTGAAGTAATTCCAAGTTGTCTTATTTCTTTATTGTCGGACGATGGTAATGGCGTCTGTTCCACGCCGTGTTTGGATTTAAATTTTTGCTTTAATAAATTAAGGGAGACTTTGTCTTACCAAAAAAAATTGGAAATTATCAAATCTTTATATGGAAATTATCAAATCTTTGTATGGGACATGTGCTCCAGTACCCTTCTACCTACGTCCGCCCCTGATTGAGGGAGTAGTTAGGAATTTTTCTAGCATAAGTTTGTACGGGAAAAATTATTTGAGTTTAATTTAATAGATATACTTTTAGGCACATGAGCAATATTAATGAAAACTTAATTATTAATTGTTTAAATATGATGTTATTTTGAAAATTTTCTTATATTTTTCTTTAAACAGTTTTAAAACTAGGTTATATCTTGTAGACATATCGACAAATAAATACCAAAACTCTTATTTGTTTTATACATAGAACTTAGGGAATAATTATGATATTTTATATTTAAAACTTTTTGTATTGGAAAAAACCATTTGAATTTAATTTAGTGGATAGACAGACTATTGAACAATACATTAATTATTTATATATATCTTTTGGGAAGTGTATTATTACTCCAGTGTGTATAGTTATTTATGATTAGTTTATTGTTATTATTTTTTAATCTTTTTACATACCAACAAAATATTCTGGATACTGGATAGGGCCATGATAAAATCATGGATGTCTATTTATTCTAAATTAAATTATTTTAAAATCTTTGAACAGTTTCTTCCAATAATTGATTTTTTTTTTGGGTAGAATTTCTTCCAATAATTGATTTCTATAATTGATACATTTTTTTATTGTAAAACGTTTAAAGTTTATTTCTATTTTTATTTTTCTTCCTTTCGTTATAAAAAGCCATTTTGTTTTTCTTCCTCCCTCACCATTGATTCCCCTCTCTCTCTCTCTCTCTCTCTCTCTCTCTCTCTCTCAGAGCAAAGCAATAGCACAAAAGCTTCTTCCAGTTTCTTCCTTTATACGATTCAAGCTTGTGCGAAATCTTCTTCTCGTTTCGTTTCGTTAAACGTAAGTTTTTTTTTTTTCCGTTTCGTTTTCATTTCCCCTCCCCCTATCTAGCTCTTCGTTTCCTCCAGATGCTTGTGTTTGATTTCTTAGATCGTTCGGAGTAGAGGAAGTAGTGAGATTGAATCAGACCTTATGCTTCTCGTAATTTTTGATGTATTGTTATAGGTTTTGGATTTGGGAATTGATACTGATGTTTAGGAAAATGAGTACTTTTGAAGTTGATTTATGTGAGCTATGAACCCTAATTTTTTTGCTCTGTGGTATATAGTTTTAACACTCTCGGAACCATTTGTGATAATGTGTATTTTGAGTATAAAGTTCCAAAAGATTGTTTAAAAGAAACCTCTGTGTGTGTCCCCCTTTTGGTTTACAGGAGCTATGAACATGAATTTTTCGTTTTGTTCAACATCTTTTGAGATTTCATATGCTGCTAGTGACAATGTTCTGAGGTTTCCAGTAGCAAGACGGTTGTTGTTTTCTCCTAACTTCGATGAGAAATGGAAGAGAAATTACATTAGTTTGCCTTGTCTTCGTGGTAGTACGGGGAAAGTTTTGGGGTCAAGCCGGTTTGTGCCGGGACAATTGGAAGATTCTTCGATTGTTAAGAAGAGTTTACAGAGAAGAGAACCTGTTGAGAAGCTTGGTGTTGTGAGGACTTTGTTAATTGATAATTATGATAGTTATACATTCAATATTTATCAGGCTTTGAGTACTATTAATGGAGGTAGCTTCTTTAGTTTTGTTTTTGTTGTCTTTCTCTTTGTCAATATCTATAGATGGATTCAATGTTTTATTCAAACTCTTTTGTTTTTTTGGTATCCTGTGTAGTGCCTCCTGTGGTTATTCGAAATGATGAGTGGACGTGGGAAGAAGCTTACCATTACTTATATGAAGATGTTGCTTTTGATAATATTGTAATATCACCTGGTCCTGGCTCACCCATGTGCCCAGCTGATATAGGTATCATCCAGTTAATCTAGTTTTTTTACTGAACATTTGCACCTTTGTTTGTGTTTTTTCTCAAACTTTTGATTTGCTCTGAAGGAATATGTCTTCGTCTTTTGCGTGAGTGTCGTGATATTCCAATTCTAGGTGTCTGCCTTGGCCACCAGGTAATATTATCTTCATTAAGATGGCAGCACTTCATTTGTTAATTGTTTTCTGCGTGTTCAGTTTTAGTGGCTACAAACATGAAAATGAGGTAGTTTATCTCTCTCTATGGTTCTTTCTGTAAAAAATAAAACATGTTTTGGCAGGCATTGGGATATGTCCATGGAGCTCAAGTAGTCCATGCCCCGGAACCAGTCCATGGACGGTTGAGGTATTGACAAATGTGATTAGTATGCCGGACTTTTTCAAATGCTCTCTCTGTGCCTTTTAATAATCCCTCTCTTATCATGGATTCAATTTTTGTCTACTGAAACAAGTGTAAAGATGTTGGTATTGTGGTCATTTTTCATTTCTCAGTGTCTGTTAGATATTTTTCTCATGATTTCCATCTTCTTCTTGTAGTGGGATTGAACATGATGGGAACATATTGTTTTCTGATATTCCATCTGGGAGAAACTCTGATTTCAAGGCAGGTCATCTACTTTTTATACATGCAATATTCATTGATCTCTCTAGATACAGAGTAAAAATTGTGTTGCGGGCTCAACTCTGCAGGTCGTTAGATATCATTCACTGATTATAGATAAGGAATCACTACCAAAGGAACTTGTACCAATAGCATGGACGATTTATGATGACACTGGTTCTTTCTCTGAGAAGAACACTGGAAGCCCACTGGGAAACGGATCTGTCATCCCTGTTTCAGAAAAGTTGGAAAATCGAAGTCATTGGCCTACGTCCCATGTTGATGGAAAACAAAATAGACACATTCTCATGGGGATCATGCATTCTTCACTTCCCCATTATGGTTTACAGGTTTGATGATTATTAGAGATCATATTCGTACTAAATTTTCCTCCATTCGTCGGCTGATTTTGACATGCATTTTGCTTTTAGTTTCATCCAGAGAGTATTGCTACTACCTATGGAAGTCAATTATTCAAAAATTTCAAAGACATAACTGTGGATTATTGGAGTCGCTCTAAATCTCCATCCTTGCTTCGAAGAAACATAAATGACACTGGTGAGCTCCTTTAAGTTTAATGGTTCCATTATAAATAGATTGTCATTTCTGCTTCTCTCTTCCCTTGTCCCAATCTATGACTTAGTTTCGTTCTAGTACCCTGTGGTGTAACTTTATGGTTAACTGTCTTGGAGCTTCTCCTGAATAATAAATATTTTTTAGCAAACATGCAGGTGACTGGTGCTACTCAATTCCTGAAGGAACTTTCCAGAAATAGATTTAGAGGAAATGGTTCTAGTTATTATGAGAACCCTAAGAAGTCTCTGTTTGTTGCCAAGACAAATGGTGTAGACGTCTTCGATCTGGCGGATTTATCATATTCAAAACCTCATGTAAAATTGCTGAGGTTGAAATGGAAGAAGCATGAACGTCTTGCACATAAACTTGGTGGAGCAAGAAATATATTCATAGAACTCTTTGGCAAGAATAGAGGGAATGATACTTTTTGGCTGGATACTTCTTCTAGTGACAAGGTTGGTAGTCTATTTTCTCACCATAGTTGCTGACTGATATCTTCTATTTTATTCTAAAGAATAATGCTTCCCATTGTTCCAGGCTAGAGGGCGATTCTCTTTCATGGGAGGTAAAGGTGGATCTCTATGGAAGCAAATGACATTTAGTTTATCTGATCAAAGGTTTTACGCATGACCTACTCTTTCTCTATACGACAAAGGTTTATGTTCTTTTTTTTTAACTTGAGCGCCATAACCCTTCTTCCTGCACATTTTCTTAACCGTACATATGTGCTTGGGTCATCGTGAGACTATATTGATATGGCTAATACAATCTACACAGTGATACATCATATGATGGGACTGAAACATTGAACTTCTGACTTGTTTTTTCAGCGAGATTACATCTAAACATGCGGGACATCTTCTGATTGAAGATTCCCAGGGCTCGACTGAGAAACGATTCTTGGAAGAAGGCTTTCTTGATTTTCTACGTAAGGTATAAAGAAAGACTTAACTCAGTATGGAACTATGGATGTCAAAGCTTATCTCTCCTTTCTAGAGTGGAATGAAATAGATTATAGAATAGTAAAATTGGGACTCATGGGTGGATGTCAACTGTTTTTTTTCCAGGAGCTTGCATCTATCTCTTATGATGAGAAGGACTTCACAGGGTTGCCTTTTGACTTTTGTGGTGGCTACGTAGGTTGTATTGGGTATGTGTTTAATTATCTTTACCGTGAATCTCTCTTGCAAGCTTTTTCCATTGTACAATAATGTTAGAAGACTTCTGGAATGATTGTTTGATTAACCTTATCTCTGGTGCAGGTATGATATTAAAGTGGAATGTGGAATGCCAATTAATCTTCACAAATCCAAGGCTCCAGATGCATGTTTTTTCTTTGAAGATAATGTTGTCGCCATTGATCATCATCTTGATGACGTTTATGTATTATCTCTTTACGAAGAGGGAACCACAGAAAGCTCTTTCCTGAATGATACTGAAGAGAAGCTCACTAACCTGAGAGTTTCGTCCACAGGAAAGTGGAAGGATCAAACACTTCCTGCTATAGATTCATCCCAATGTAAAGAAAGGTTTATCCCTGACAAATCCAAAGAGCAGTATATAAATGATGTTGAGAGCTGTATGGCGTACATCAAAGACGGGGAGAGCTACGAGCTTTGTCTCACTACTCAGAACAGAAGGAAACTAGGCAATGCTGATTCTTTGGGGATTTATCTCCACCTGAGAGAAAGGAATCCAGCACCATATGCAGCCTTTCTCAACTTCTCAAATGCAAATCTGTCTATATGCTGTTCGTCCCCTGAAAGGTTTCTTAAGCTGGACAGAAATGGAATGCTAGAAGCAAAGCCGATTAAGGGTACTGTAGCTCGTGGCTCCACACCTGAAGAAGATGAACTTCTTAAATTGCAATTAAAACTCAGGTACTTCAAAAACACATTTTCCCATATCTCGGATAATTTTAGAATGGTTGGTCTTATATATTTTGGTTTTACCATAACCAAGTTCTGCCCGTAAAGTATGTGCCGTATTACATCTTCGACGAGCTTAAGTCTTGGTTTCTGAATTATCCTACATCAATGCTACTTTAACATTGTTCATTTCTTTCTCTGTTTTGTAACAGTGAGAAGAATCAAGCCGAGAATCTGATGATTGTTGACCTTCTAAGGAATGATCTCGGTCGTGTCTGTGAGCCAGGCTCAGTCCATGTACCTAACCTAATGGACGTGGAATCATACACAACAGTACACACTATGGTGAGCACAATCCGTGGACTGAAAAAACCAGATATAAGTCCAGTCGAATGTGTAAGAGCAGCATACCCTGGCGGTTCAATGACCGGTGCACCAAAACTAAGATCCGTTGAGATTCTTGATTCTCTAGAAAACTGTTCGAGAGGCCTTTACTCTGGCTCAATTGGGTATTTCTCATATAATGGTACATTTGATCTCAATATTGTGATAAGAACAGTTGTGATACATGAAGATGAAGCTACCATTGGAGCAGGAGGAGCAATAGTTGCATTATCAAACCCAGAAGATGAGTTTGAGGAGATGATTCTTAAGACTAGAGCTCCTGCTAATGCAGTCTTGGAGTTTTGTAATGATCCGAGGAGACAATAGTCTTGTGTGTCTCCTCAAAGTTCAAAACAATTGTTTTTGGTGTGTGTGTGTGTATGTGGCTTAAAAACAGGTATCATTTGTTATTTTTATAAAAAAATTTTATTGCCATTAGGAGTTGATTTGGCTCAAAAATTTTTTTTTGTATGAAAGTTAAATTATATTCACCAAAAAAACAGCAGTCCAAAGAAGTTTTTACAACTCAAAACAACGTTTTAAAATCGAAAGTATTAAGAGCGTGAAGTAGTAGAAAGAGGATGAGTTTGAAACCAAAGTTGAAAACCATCCTCATAGCCAGAGGTGGTTATCAGTGTGAGTAAACGATTGCGGATATTCTTGTCGATAAAGCGGCAGAGGGAGAATGATGGAGTAGGAGCTTCGCCGTGCCTTTGAGCATTACGTTCCCGCCAAATGCTATGTATAGTAGACTGAAAGACATAGCGCAGGACAAAGAGTTGAAGCCTTGGAGTAGAAGAGTCAACAAGCATAGGACCCAAAGTTGCCCAGGAAGTGGTGAACCGAACCCCCAACAATCTCTGAACCAAAGCTGACCACACGCTTGAAGAGTAGGAGCAGGAGAAAAATAGATGTTCTCTCGTTTCCCCATAACCCTGATAGAGAACACAAGCTCCATTTGCAGCAGTGTTCCACTGAACCAATTTATCACCAGTAGAGAGTCTATTATGGAAAGCAAACCAAGCGATAAAGGAGAATTTAGGTGTTGAGTGGGTAAACCAAATGCCTGCAGACCAATCACAGGGCGCATTTGGTTGCCGTATCAAACACCAGGTATCATAGGATAAAAATTTATTCTTAAAAGAACCGTTCATCTGTTTCCAGAGAGAGCGATCACCACCTTGAAGTTGCACTGATTGACAGATAGAGTCAAGAATATCCTCAATCTGATTCAGTATGTCAACACGGTGCCTACGTCTCCGATGTGCAGTACTCTGTTGTGGTATCCCCATATAAATGCTACCCCTGTTCCCAAGTTGAGCAAACAGCTGACCAAGTGGGTTCCAAACATCGAACCAAAAAGATGTTGCAGTGCCAGTTGTTATCTCCTTTTTATGTAAAGTCGCTGCAAGGTCACGATACTTCAGTATCTTCCTCCACATCCATGATCCACCAACGCTCCTCTCATTAACTGACCAGAAGGAGCCAGTTCGGACCAAGTTTCTTCAAACCCAGTTGACCCAAAGGGAGTTACTAGCAGACACAAGACGCCAAATGAGCTTCAAAATGCAAACTGTATTTGTATCCTGCAGACGACGAAGCCCCAAACCTCCCTCATGCTTTGGTTTACACACATCAAGCCAAGATATTTTCGCCTTTTTCGAGTTTAGGTCCGGACCAGACCACAAGAAAGTCGAGAAAAGGCTATCAATCTCCTGAAGGCACCGTTTCGGCAGACGGAAAACAGAGAGCCAGAAGTTGGTTAAGCTGGATAACAATGATTTGATTAACTGAAGCCTGCCCGCAAAAGACAAGAAACGTCCTGTCCAGGAGGAGATACGAAGGCGAATGCGTTCAAGTAGAGGTAGATAATCAGCATGTGTCATAGAACGAGTGAGGAGGGGAAGCCCCAAATACC
>NC_025700.1:6426976-6430043 GCF_000633955.1 Camelina sativa
TAGTAGACTGAAAGACATAGCGCAGGACAAAGAGTTGAAGCCTTGGAGTAGAAGAGTCAACAAGCATAGGACCCAAAGTTGCCCAGGAAGTGGTGAACCGAACCCCCAACAATCTCTGAACCAAAGCTGACCACACGCTTGAAGAGTAGGAGCAGGAGAAAAATAGATGTTCTCTCGTTTCCCCATAACCCTGATAGAGAACACAAGCTCCATTTGCAGCAGTGTTCCACTGAACCAATTTATCACCAGTAGAGAGTCTATTATGGAAAGCAAACCAAGCGATAAAGGAGAATTTAGGTGTTGAGTGGGTAAACCAAATGCCTGCAGACCAATCACAGGGCGCATTTGGTTGCCGTATCAAACACCAGGTATCATAGGATAAAAATTTATTCTTAAAAGAACCGTTCATCTGTTTCCAGAGAGAGCGATCACCACCTTGAAGTTGCACTGATTGACAGATAGAGTCAAGAATATCCTCAATCTGATTCAGTATGTCAACACGGTGCCTACGTCTCCGATGTGCAGTACTCTGTTGTGGTATCCCCATATAAATGCTACCCCTGTTCCCAAGTTGAGCAAACAGCTGACCAAGTGGGTTCCAAACATCGAACCAAAAAGATGTTGCAGTGCCAGTTGTTATCTCCTTTTTATGTAAAGTCGCTGCAAGGTCACGATACTTCAGTATCTTCCTCCACATCCATGATCCACCAACGCTCCTCTCATTAACTGACCAGAAGGAGCCAGTTCGGACCAAGTTTCTTCAAACCCAGTTGACCCAAAGGGAGTTACTAGCAGACACAAGACGCCAAATGAGCTTCAAAATGCAAACTGTATTTGTATCCTGCAGACGACGAAGCCCCAAACCTCCCTCATGCTTTGGTTTACACACATCAAGCCAAGATATTTTCGCCTTTTTCGAGTTTAGGTCCGGACCAGACCACAAGAAAGTCGAGAAAAGGCTATCAATCTCCTGAAGGCACCGTTTCGGCAGACGGAAAACAGAGAGCCAGAAGTTGGTTAAGCTGGATAACAATGATTTGATTAACTGAAGCCTGCCCGCAAAAGACAAGAAACGTCCTGTCCAGGAGGAGATACGAAGGCGAATGCGTTCAAGTAGAGGTAGATAATCAGCATGTGTCATAGAACGAGTGAGGAGGGGAAGCCCCAAATACCGGACAGGAAGAGAGCCAACAGCAAACGGGAAGTGCTGGAGGATGTCTTGCTGATGTTGGGAAGAAAAACCAGCCATGAACAGAGTGGATTTCTCGAGACTGATTTTGAGGCCATATACAACTTCGAACCGATCAAAAACAGCTAATGTCTCTGCAACAGAGTGTGAGATCCCATCAGAAAAAATGAGAATATCGTCAGCAAAGCAGAGATGGGTGAGNATCTGTTTCCAGAGAGAGCGATCACCACCTTGAAGTTGCACTGATTGACAGATAGAGTCAAGAATATCCTCAATCTGATTCAGTATGTCAACACGGTGCCTACGTCTCCGATGTGCAGTACTCTGTTGTGGTATCCCCATATAAATGCTACCCCTGTTCCCAAGTTGAGCAAACAGCTGACCAAGTGGGTTCCAAACATCGAACCAAAAAGATGTTGCAGTGCCAGTTGTTATCTCCTTTTTATGTAAAGTCGCTGCAAGGTCACGATACTTCAGTATCTTCCTCCACATCCATGATCCACCAACGCTCCTCTCATTAACTGACCAGAAGGAGCCAGTTCGGACCAAGTTTCTTCAAACCCAGTTGACCCAAAGGGAGTTACTAGCAGACACAAGACGCCAAATGAGCTTCAAAATGCAAACTGTATTTGTATCCTGCAGACGACGAAGCCCCAAACCTCCCTCATGCTTTGGTTTACACACATCAAGCCAAGATATTTTCGCCTTTTTCGAGTTTAGGTCCGGACCAGACCACAAGAAAGTCGAGAAAAGGCTATCAATCTCCTGAAGGCACCGTTTCGGCAGACGGAAAACAGAGAGCCAGAAGTTGGTTAAGCTGGATAACAATGATTTGATTAACTGAAGCCTGCCCGCAAAAGACAAGAAACGTCCTGTCCAGGAGGAGATACGAAGGCGAATGCGTTCAAGTAGAGGTAGATAATCAGCATGTGTCATAGAACGAGTGAGGAGGGGAAGCCCCAAATACCGGACAGGAAGAGAGCCAACAGCAAACGGGAAGTGCTGGAGGATGTCTTGCTGATGTTGGGAAGAAAAACCAGCCATGAACAGAGTGGATTTCTCGAGACTGATTTTGAGGCCATATACAACTTCGAACCGATCAAAAACAGCTAATGTCTCTGCAACAGAGTGTGAGATCCCATCAGAAAAAATGAGAATATCGTCAGCAAAGCAGAGATGGGTGAGATTCATTGTTTTGCAACGAGGGTGATAACCAATGTGATGATCAGTAGCAGCCTTATCCAACATTAGAGACAACACATTCATACAAATGACAAATAGATAAGGGGACAAAGAACATCCTTGCCGCAGACCTCTCGTGCTTTGAAAGTAACCAGCTAGCTCCCCATTGACTTGCACAGAGAAGGAAGCTGAGCAAATGCAGAGTTCAATCCAATGAATAAAATCCGCTGGAAGATTAATAGCTTTGAGGATGTTCAGTAGAAACAACCATTGCACTGAATCAAATGCCTTGGAGATATCAATTTGCATCATGCAACGAGGAGAGACAGACTCCTTATGATAATCCTTCACCAATTCTGAAGCAAGCAACAGATTTTCCATCATAAGCCTATCCTTGATGAAAGCTGACTGATTTGGAGCGATNTATTTTCGCCTTTTTCGAGTTTAGGTCCGGACCAGACCACAAGAAAGTCGAGAAAAGGCTATCAATCTCCTGAAGGCACCGTTTCGGCAGACGGAAAACAGAGAGCCAGAAGTTGGTTAAGCTGGATAACAATGATTTGATTAACTGAAGCCTGCCCGCAAAAGACAAGAAACGTCCTGTCCAGGAGGAGATACGAAGGCGAATGCGTTCAAGTAGAGGTAGATAATCAGCATGTGTCATAGAACGAGTGAGGAGGGGAAGCCCCAAATACC
>NC_025700.1:6431689-6465687 GCF_000633955.1 Camelina sativa
GCCCGCAAAAGACAAGAAACGTCCTGTCCAGGAGGAGATACGAAGGCGAATGCGTTCAAGTAGAGGTAGATAATCAGCATGTGTCATAGAACGAGTGAGGAGGGGAAGCCCCAAATACCGGACAGGAAGAGAGCCAACAGCAAACGGGAAGTGCTGCAGGATGTCTTGCTGATGTTGGGAAGAAAAACCAGCCATGAACAGAGTGGATTTCTCGAGACTGATTTTGAGGCCATATACAACTTCGAACCGATCAAAAACAGCTAATGTCTCTGCAACAGAGTGTGAGATCCCATCAGAAAAAATGAGAATATCGTCAGCAAAGCAGAGATGGGTGAGATTCATTGTTTTGCAACGAGGGTGATAACCAATGTGATGATCAGTAGCAGCCTTATCCAACATTAGAGACAACACATTCATACAAATGACAAATAGATAAGGGGACAAAGAACATCCTTGCCGCAGACCTCTCGTGCTTTGAAAGTAACCAGCTAGCTCCCCATTGACTTGCACAGAGAAGGAAGCTGAGCAAATGCAGAGTTCAATCCAATGAATAAAATCCGCTGGAAGATTAATAGCTTTGAGGATGTTCAGTAGAAACAACCATTGCACTGAATCAAATGCCTTGGAGATATCAATTTGCATCATGCAACGAGGAGAGACAGACTCCTTATGATAATCCTTCACCAATTCTGAAGCAAGCAACAGATTTTCCATCATAAGCCTATCCTTGATGAAAGCTGACTGATTTGGAGCGATGAATGAGGGCAATATAAGCTTCAAACGATTAGCAATAATCTTGGAGATGACCTTGTATAACACATTACAACAGGATATAGGTCGGTAGTCCTTCATCTCTTGAGAGTCAGATTTTTTTGGGATAAGGGCCAAGATTGTCGAATTTACACCTTTTGGAAGGAAGCCTTTAAGGAAAAAGGATTTAACAACAACAACAAAGTCTTTGCCCAATATCGACCATGCTTGCTTGAAAAATTCGACGGTGTAACCATTCGGACCAGGTGACTTACTTACCGGCATCTTAAACAGCGTTTGACGAATCTCTTCCTCAGAAACCACCTTTAATAAACCCTCATGTTGAGCAGAGGAAACACGAAATGTCACCAACTCCTCTATCTGAGCAACATTCATACCCTCATATTCAACTGGCTCGTATGTCAGGAACTCCTTAAAGAACCTGACCGCCTCATCTTTAATCTCTGATTGAGTTTTTGCAGTGGAGCCATCCTGAAAAAGTATCTCTCGAATAGCATTAAGAGCTTGGCGAGATTTGACAGCATTGTGAAAAAATTTATTGTTTTTATCCCCTACCAACAACGAGTGCAACTTTGACCGTTGTTTCATGAAACATTCCTCCAAATCAGACACATGATCCCACCGCTGAAAAGCCTGCTCCTCAGCCTCCTCCACTGCAGACGTGGGATTAGAGAGCGTAGCAAGCTGTTTTTGACAGAGGTCTTTGTGTGCATTTTCCACCTGCTCAGAAAGATTGCAAAGCGTTTGACGACCTAGAGACCTTAAGAGAGGTTTTAGTGCCTTAAGCTTCTTTGCAAATCGAAACATAGCAGAGGTAGAGTGATAGAGACTCTCCAAACTATCCCAGAAAGCTTGCACCGTGGGTAAGAACTCCAGACATGACATGATAGCATTTGAAAATTTAAAAGCCCCCCTAGGTTTACAAACTTGATTCCCCACTGAAAATCTGCACCGTAGATGATCAGAGCACCCACCAGATTCAAAGACGCCATTAGCATCGACAAAGCGACGACTCCAAACCTCATTAACCAGAATACGGTCTAATTTCTTGCATATTAATCATTTATCTCTCTTGTTTCCCCAAGTAAATAGAGGGCCATGAGAATGCATATCTGTTAAAGAACAGTGACGTACTACATCCTGAAAGTCACACATTCCACTAGTGACAAAGGGATTATCATCATAAGTAGAGTGCTCGACTCCATCAAGTGTCTCATTAAAATCTCCAACAATCAGCCAAGGCTTATTTGCAAAAAGTGGAGAATCAAAATGAGATTTTAGATCCTCCCAGAGCTCTTTCCTTTCTTCAGCCAGATTATATGCATATACAAACGAGATAAAGAATTCCGTAGTGTTACCAGGCAAAAGAATTGAGCAGGTGACAACCTGACCACTCTTAAAGACTGGTGTTACACGCACATCTTCCTTCCAGACCACCCAAATTCGACCAAGGGTATTGAACTCATAATTGGTAATCGAAGACCATCCACAGAACACTGAAGTAATGATCCTAGGGGCCTTAGTTTCTTGGACACGCGTTTCAAGTAAACATCCAAACTGCAAAGATTCAGTTTGCAACCAATCACAGACAATAGAATGTTTTTTAGATTTGTTAAGCCACGCATGTTCCAGAAAAAACCAGACATTAATGACGATTACGGGAGTTCTTCTTGCTCGAGATACCAGGAAGTGCCCCCTTGGCTTGCTGAGAAGAAGACTCTGAAGCAGACTTGTTTAACCGTTTCATTTGCCGCGGCAATGAGGCTCGAATGGGAGCCTCCATCGCATTTGCTTGCTTAATAGGCTTAACAGTAGTAACAAAATTCCCTGTGGCATTTACCGGATGATCAGACTTAGCCGCGTCTGAGTCACCAACTTCCTCTGTATCCCCTAGGACTGAGAACCTCGAAGAACCAGAAACAGTAACGTGTCCAGCAACAGGCGGACTACGAGCTTTGTCAGAGCTCTTGCACCCCTTTCCTGGGGATACAACCGACTAACTTGTAGCATCATCTACTTGAGAGGGTGTTTCCTGTCTCGCACCATTAGGAGCGAGAGCAGCAGACTGCTGAATTGGAACCGGAGGAGGAACCTCTGCCTCTGAAACCTTTTTTGGTGAAACGATTTCCCCTTCTCCAGGAGAAACTTCAAAAACCTTTGTTGGCAACATTGGAACAGACATACAATCATCACTAGTGTGCCCCCACCCCTGACATCGAGAGCATTTCGGTGGGAGCCAATGGTACGTGAACTCCACAGTAACATCCTTTGCTGTGGTCAATTGAAAACGAAACTTGGAAGGCAAGTTTTGTGTGAGATGGACTTGCACAAATACCTTAGCCTCACCGAACTTACTACAGAGATCAGTGTCCGGGTGCAACCGAATAGGTGTACCTATTGGACTGGTCAGAAAACGAAGACCCTCCCAGGAAAACATAGAGTGAGGAACATTCTTTAGAGTGACCCACAAGGACATCGATGAAATAACAGGCTGCGCATCTTCTGGAAGGGGGGACCATTTGTCTAGCATCATAGGTACTCCCGCAATATTCCACATTCCTCGTCTCAAAACTCTCCTCCGTGTATCCTCATCACGAATGCGGAACCGGACAGAAGTTGCAGAGTGCTCATAGACATCAATACGGACAGACTTATCACCGAGAGGCCAAATCTTGTTGACTATTACATGAACTTTTACAACGTGTGGAGCCGCTGAAGGAAACCGACCCACCAGAAAGTCATCCCAGAGGGGAACCGAACCCTAAAGCACCGCATCAGGAACNAGTAACATCCTTTGCTGTGGTCAATTGAAAACGAAACTTGGAAGGCAAGTTTTGTGTGAGATGGACTTGCACAAATACCTTAGCCTCACCGAACTTACTACAGAGATCAGTGTCCGGGTGCAACCGAATAGGTGTACCTATTGGACTGGTCAGAAAACGAAGACCCTCCCAGGAAAACATAGAGTGAGGAACATTCTTTAGAGTGACCCACAAGGACATCGATGAAATAACAGGCTGCGCATCTTCTGGAAGGGGGGACCATTTGTCTAGCATCATAGGTACTCCCGCAATATTCCACATTCCTCGTCTCAAAACTCTCCTCCGTGTATCCTCATCACGAATGCGGAACCGGACAGAAGTTGCAGAGTGCTCATAGACATCAATACGGACAGACTTATCACCGAGAGGCCAAATCTTGTTGACTATTACATGAACTTTTACAACGTGTGGAGCCGCTTAAGGAAACCGATCCACCAGAAAGTCATCCCAGAGGGGAACCGAACCCTAAAGCACCGCATCAGGAACTGCAATCGTTGGGACACCATCAACCAAACTAACTTCATAATCGTGTTTCTTAAGCGATGGACGCTTATTCACTGCAGCTGCGTAAGACTGTTACTTGTTATGCGAAGAGGACTCATCCCCCTGAGGGGGATCCACCCCCGACATGAAGGAACACTGGCGGTAGCCGTCACACAAACCCTAGCGTGAGGGGATTCAGCAAAACCTAGAATCGCCCTTGAAATCGCACTTGGCTCAAATTTCAAAAACTAAATAATAAAATTGTTTGTGGTACTTTTAAGATAAAATTTGTAAACCCCACTCGAACGTCTTTCACTTTCACAATTTGAGTGCTAATGGTTCATTTATTGAGTTCAGACTGCAGACGTAAATCATATCCATGAATCATCATTGGACAGTTGCTTGCAAAATTGGTGACAATTAAAAGTAAAAAGCTTCTTCTTTTAATCCAAGTTTTTTTAATATACACTCTTTTAATCTTTTGCCAGCTTTTTGTTACTGTAAATCGATAAATAAAGAGTTTTGTTACGTTTATATTAGCTAACTAGGAAATTATAAAGAATAATAAGTTAATTTCTTGTTCTTTTAAAATATTGTTCCTTAATGTAAAAACTTAAAAAATTCAAACATATATATCAAAATTTTGGGGCTAAGGCTATATATTACCTTTTTTTGTTTTTAAAGGAGGTACGACCTTGTCAGTCGTCAGTACATGCACGCATCTTGTTCAGTGGATCTACAAATTGCTCAAAGAGTTTTACACTATCTTAAGAATGATCTACACAACAAGTATTGTTTTATCCCAAAACACATGTACGTACTATGACTGTTCTAGCTTTCACTAATGTAGATTGAGATTTTTGCCCTTATTCCAAATATTCTCTTATCTGCCATTGTGATTTCCTTGGTGTCTCATTTTAGAAATATGTGACATTTAACATGAGCAATGGCGAAAGAGTACATATCAAATGCCAATGCATTATCAAAAAAAAAAAAAAAATGCCAATGCAACTATTGAGCCTTCTTTGGTCGCAACACTTTCTCTATTAGCTTGGTTTACATTCCGAAACCACAACTCTGTTGTGATAAAGATCAAGCCGTTCTCTATGTTGCAAGCAATCTAATCTACAATATGAAAGGACGAAGCACATTATAGCTGATGGTCACGTTGTTCAACATACGTTGCAATTTTTATTTTTTCTTTAAAACTCGACACGTATGAATGCAACACTAGATTGATGATATGTCATATGACCGAACCTTTTGTCACTTCAAAGTTTAAACTCTTGTTCTCCAAGATGGCGTACATCGTATGCAGTATATATCTTTCATTTTTTTTAATGCTAATTAATTAGACATATATTCAGATAAAAAGACAAATTAATAGACATATAATAAGTAAGTTCTTGTACAAACAAAGCATGTATGTGAGAAGACAAGATTTTGTTATAATCTTTTACTTGTCCTTAAAAATATATGTTCGGCCAAAACTACATTATTAATAGTCAATGATTGTAATTACACTGAAATTGAAACTAAAACTCAACGAAGACAAAAGGAGGAGGAAACAAAAGATGGGAGGCAAAATGATTGAGCATGTGAAATAATTCAATTATGTTTCCATGAGAGTGTGTGTGCTAACTTTTTCTATTTATTTATCCCTTTTTACTGGTAAAAAAGTGGATAAACTAAGCTAACTGATATTTTAACTTTTACCTGAACAAGAAGTTAAATTATCTGCTTAACTTAAGTTGTTGATTGGGATAACATTGTTAAAGAATCCCAAGAATTTAGATCTCTACTTCTTTCTTTTTAATATTAAATATGATATTACTTTTTGGTGGTAGATAGTGATAGATAATGTGATCTCCAACAAATCTAACAAACGCATTTGGTGCCACCATTCACATTTCGTTTCTTGTTTGTGGGTAAAGGTACCGTAGTTAAGCACATACCAAGGAATTACTTCTAGTTTTTTTTTTTCTAAAAACGTATTGATTTGTTTAGTCTACCAACATAATTTTATAGAAACCCGTTTCAAACGAATGTTAGATAATAATTTATATATATATATATATATATATATATATAAATGTTCATTCAGAAATTGTTATGAACTGATGATCATATGACGTGTTATACGTTCGCTTGTTTTTGCATGTAACTACTGGGGACTCTTAATTTAATCGTCTCAACGATTTATTTATTTTATTTTTTTTTTTTGCAAGTTTTACAGTGATTTATGATTATAGTTGATTAATGTTATTAGAATAAATTATCTTAATATTTTTGTCCGCTTCGCATAACCAAGATTCTCTTGTGATTTGATTGAACGTTTCTAACTAAGTACGTGAAGAAAATTTGGATTTATTTACTTTTGGAAGTTGAGCCTTGGAAACTTTAAAATATATTGAAAATACAGTATATCGTAGGTTTGTGTACGTACGTGTTTATATATATATAATATATATATGCTTTATTAAATATTAGATTAGATGTCTTGTCTCTAATAACTTAGTTATTTTGGAAAAAGAAACACATGCGTTTGGGGTTTTGTTAATCTAACAAAACCCGGACATGAACTTCAGTTATCTCCAGAGATTTTTGTTTTTTGTTGGTGTGGTTTTGTAATTAGTTTATACATCAATTTCAAATGGGCATAACAGAGACAAAACATATCCAGTATCTATTATTAGTGTTGACTTTCGTTATCAGTGACAAATGTTGAGATATGTCAATGGCATCTAATTTTATATCAGAAACATTTAAGATTGTCACACTTAAGACTTTTGTCATCTAGGTGGGTATAGTTTAATGCTAAGGGATCGTTTTTTTTTAATCGCTATAGAGCTGTATAGTGGCATAACGATTTGTTTATCTTGTCAGTTAAATCGATCTATACACACAAAAGGTAATGGATGTATGATAGGTCAAGGTAAATGCTAAGTAATGTAGTTATAGATATGGTGATGTTGTAGGAGTGAGTGCATATATAGAGGTGGGTGTGATAAGATAGAAGGCATGTGAGGTTGATGTTCACATGCATCAAAGTTAGGAGATCAGAGTGAGAAAGTAAAATAATAGAAAATGATGATTAACCAAAATTTGAAATAAGATGAAAGAGACAGCTTATCTTCCTTTAGACACTAAATTCAATAATTTCTTTTAGCTTATGAATAAAGGAAACTAATTGACCTTTTTCTTTTCAACCAACAAAACTGGCCTTTTCTTGTTTTCATGTCAATACGCTTTCAAGCTTTTTTCAACTTTACACAATTATTATACGTATGCCTCTTTATGGAATACAAATTTTACTAATCCTCCAATATGAGAGAATGAGACACATATGAATTCGAAATTTAAACATGAGTGTATAATCTAATTTCTTCTTTTTTGTTTGTTAATATTTTATATTTTAAATGCTGGTTTTATGAAAAGAAAACTTAATAGAAACGAGGCTTTGTAAGTATATTTGTGAACGAAACCTTTTTTTTTTCCGTTGGTACGTAGAAAATATCTGAGTGTGGTTAAAAGAGTCATCTCTGGATCTTAAAGCAAAATGTGCTCTCAAAAGGCGAGAAACATGTGATTGGTATAGAGAGACTAACCATTTTTTACGATAATCTTACTATTATAATAAAGCAATCTTACATAAAGTATAGTTGTTGCATCGGATCCTTCAACATTAATTATAAACCCGAATGTTCGCAAACGAGAACATTATTTACATAAACAAAATTCATATTTACACGTACATAATATTACTAGTACTATTATATATAGCAAACTAAGCCACCAAAGCCATTAAAATCTCACTCTCTCTCATCAAAATTATATAGTTTCTTCTCCTTTTTATGCTTTAAGTTTGAGCTACGTTTCTTCTCAAATATGGGTTTCTCGGACGCCGGAATTTATCTCTCCGATCAAAATAATCTCTGCGAGACGGAGCTAGGGTTCCTTCGTGAACCCTCATTAGGTTTTTCAGACCTGAGCGTTCACACAACATCACCACAACACGAGTTCCACACTATTTCTCCTATATATCAAGAATTACAAGATCAAGATCAAGATCTTGAAACTAAATCGAAAGAAGCAAGTAATTGCTCACGCAAAGGAGTAAACTTCAAGAACGAAGAAGAAGAAGAAGATTATTGTAAGACTCCGACTCGTCTCGACCAGATTTTACCGTCGAATCCAAACATTTGTCCACCGGCGCCGAGGAAACCTAAAAGAGCACCGTCGAGAAGCCTTAAGGTCAGGAATTCTTATAAAAGCAAGAGAATGATCATTCTAAATGTTTCTAGAGAGATTGAATGTCTCTTCAATCCAGCTTCTCTATGTAATAAAATTAAGAAAGCAAGACATATCTGATCGATGTTTTCATATGTATGTATAACATAGCTACCTAATAACGAAATTGTGTAATACACTACGAGTTACATAATGTATTGAGATACCTATAAACTTTTTATCTTTCCTATGTTACTTCTTTTTATTTTTATTTTTTTGACAATTCACAAAGCTTTTGATTTTTGGTTAATAGTGTATGCTACGCTTTTTGCATGCTTTTTTTATATTTTTCTCTTGGGATATTTTATACATTGGAAATAATCGGTATATATGCACGACGATTAATAGAACTGTAGAGTACATTAATTAAGCATTGGAATTGGAAAGCAGAGTTGGTAAAAGTGGAAATTTTAAAACATACCGATTGTTTCCAATGTATAATCACTGACGACAAAAAGAAAAGAAAGATTGCTTGATCACTGAAATCAAGGTGAATGTGTTACCCTATTTGGCCGACTGGTCCAGCTCATATCAAGTTCGTGATTGTGCAAGTTAATTGTTAATTTAAATGAACAAATTTGGATACGGAAAGTACTGTAAGGCAAGAACCAGTATATGTTATTTAAGTTGGCCCATAAAATTAAAGTATCAAGTGTCAAGTGTGTGAGTAAAATGCATACACATATGGCTCTATCCACGTGGGCTTAAAAAGAAATCGAAGCCCAAGTTCAAATGTTTTGTCTTCTGCCACAAGTAGAGAAGGATGTTTTGTCCTCGCATGGAATGACGATTGGGGAAATCGTGCGTCTTCTCGTCATGACACAAACCATCAACTTAGCAAATCCACATATAAGTCAAAGCCATTGATCATGTTTAAAGTATAGTCTCACGAACAAGACAACAATTTCTATACCACATGCCCTCTAAAGGACATTATTGGCTTCCAAGAAATTTTTTTAGCGGAAAATTATGAACCGCTTTAAAATGCAAATGGAATGGACCGATTGAGTTATAAAATACGCACTATGACTAAGTTTTGAAGCTTAGATGACAAAGATGTATTTTGTAATTAAACTCTATCGGACCCGTTAATAGGTTATATCTTCTAAATAAACTTTTGTAATGAAAGAATCGCGAACAACAATTTTGGGAGCCCCAAAAACGGGGTTTGAGTAACATTAAAAGACTCCAAGTGGTGTAATCCACTCATGTCAATGGAAGTATCAAGTATGGATTGTGAAGTCATATGTCATGTTTTTTAGTCTGTGTTGTAATTTGTAAGATGGGTTGTGTTTGCTCCATTTGTTTTTTTAAATATAAAGAAACTCTTTGGTCCGGCTTTCACTTACCAAGTCTTCCACCCCTTCAATCATAAATAAATTGGCCAAATGTCTCGAGATTTAGATAATCATATATAGCAACATAAAAATAAATGCATTGTTAACTGACCTGAGCAGATAATTTTTTTTATTAATATTATTATTTTGGTCTGATATCAAAAAAATTAACGAAAGGTGTTAATCCAATCATAACCGGTACCAAACACAAAAAAATATAATCTATCTAAAATTGTAGAATCTAAATACTAATCCAAACATATTAAAACAAACACAAAAAATCCAAGATATATTTTTATAATAATTATTATAAAAATTATCCATAGATATACTACATGTTAAAATCTAAAGTCCTAATTAAACTATAAATCATCTGTTTAATCAAAAACTAATTATGATTGGTGATATAATGTTAGATTATACTAGTATGAATGATGAAAAAAATAAAAAAAGACAATTTGTATGTAAACAAGCTGATAAAAAACTGTCCAAAGAAACACAAAGTAAACAAAAAACTTATCTGCTAATTGCTAACCCTTTCTATATACCTTTTTTTAGATAAATTTCGCTTTCGTGCCTTCTATATATGAGAATAATCTAGGCTGTTCGATAAATGCATTAAAAAGGCAAAATATCATCAATTATTTTTTATCCAAAAAATAATTAAAAAATCAGTCATATACTTATATTTAAAATGATGACATAGTATATTTATTTGGATTTTGTCTTTAAAAAAAAGTATATTCATTTGGATTTGTTTAAAAAAAAGAGTATATTCATTTGGATTTTTCTTTAAAATAGGTATATTTATTTGGGTGGGAATAAAAACCACTTGAATTGGTAAAATCAGCCGTTGACTCAAGAAAAGAATAGAATTTACAACAAAACACAATGATTATGAATTTAGGAATGTTATTTTGATGATTTGGAATAAATCAATACAATAAAAGTTGGATGTGTTTCTCTGGAGTGTTGACACATCAGCTTTTTGGTTAAAGGAAGAGTTAGACACATCAATTAAAACACTTAACCAATCAAATTATAATGATTAATACAGCTCAATATTTTTGTCCAATAATAACCTTTTTCCATTCCACATCATTCATTCTGCTTTCTGTTACGGGCTCAACCCAATTACAATAGTGTCCAAGAAAAACTGTAAAAAAATCCAAATTAACCTATGTATGACAACTGAGGAAGGTGACGAGCAACACACACTCAACACCAGAAGAAAGAAAGAAGACATCGAAACCCTAATCGGAGGTCATCCAAAGAAAAGAACAATAGTCTCAAATTACTCTTGAAACAAGTGAAAGTTGCGAGTCTCTCATACTTGATGCTATGTTTCAGATTTGGCTGCCAAATTGAACCTTAGTATTCCACTTTTTTTTTGTGTAGAAATTTCCAGTGTTTCCTTAATTCTAAAACTCAAAGGAATATTTAGATTAGAGGAAGCTCCCAACAAATCCAATGAGTCAACAACGATCCAACTTAACCCCATAGTCCACCAACGAAGTGTGTGTTCAGACTCATTAGACAAGATCTGATCCTTGTCGCCATCAGAAAACTCTGAACCGTTGTTGTTATGAAACCTAGAGCTGGTAGAATCGTGGCGGGATCGAATCAGGGATATAGTGGTAGTAGCTCGAGTGAGTCAGTTGTGGAGAAGACTGTGGTTAAGATAAAGTTGAATTTTTTTGATTATTAGGCTAAAGGAGTTGAGAAGTTTTAAAGATTTGGATGTAAAAGAAGCTAGACTATTGGTGGAGAAGACTCTTGAGATTTGAAAGCAAGATTTTGCGGCATAATGCGGCTTATTTTAGAAAAACAAAACTATAAAAACATGTTTTACCATAATTTTCCTATGAATTATGATTTTAAAAAGTACAAAACAAAAAAAAAATTATTTAAAAAACTTATAAAAACAATCCGCGGCGTAGCGCGAGTACTAACCTAGTCATGTTAATACTAACGCCCAAACTATGCCTTTTTAAAGGTAAAAAAGACTGTCAAAAAGAAAAAGAAAAAGTTCATTTGGTACGTAAGTAAGTGGAAACCAACGTCATATTGGTGGTAAAGATAACATTAAAAGTTTCCTTAACTCACAGAGTCATTTGGTTTCCAACTTTCCATTAAAAAAAATCATTGATCTATTTGAAACTAAGGTATTAGAAATATTGTCAAGCCAACTCACAAATTACGATCAATTCAAAATATTCATATCTCCTCCCTCTGTCTCTCTCTACATAGACAATGGAAAATGCTTTTTTCTTAAATGAGACAAAGACATATTATTGACAAAAAATAGGAAACAAAAATAAAAACCTTTGGATTTGTTTTTTGATATATTATTTTTTTTGACAGGTGAACTTTGAATATATATATATATATATATATATATATATATATATATATANTCCGATAGTTTCGTAAAGCTTTAGATTTGTTTGCGAAAAAAAAAGAACCCTTTGAATTCTTCTTCTCTTAATAAATTTGCCAATAGCTTCAATCCAATATCCCAAAACCTCTTATAAATATTCTGCGAATCCTACCAACCAAACAAACGACAAAAAACAAAATCCTCTTCTTATTTTTTTACCACTCAAATCAATCATTTCCATATATTAAGAATAATAGAAACCAAAGAAAAGAATAATGCTTTCCTCAGATTCTATATTTGCCTCTCTTGCACCGTACTTACTCTCAGTATTTCTTCTATACCTTCTCCTCGAGCAACTCTCTTACCTTGTCAAGAAAGGTAACCTCCCTGGCCCTCTCTTCGTCACTCCCATCATTGGAAACGTCGTTGCACTCCTCCGTGACCCTACTTCCTTCTGGTACAAGCAATCTGTGATGGCGGACACTCCTGTTGGCCTCTCCGCCAACTACCTCATTGGAAAATTCATCATCTACATCAAAGACGCAGAGCTTTCCAATAAAATCTTCTCCAACATTCGTCCCAATGCGTTCCACCTTGTTGGACATCCGTTTGGCAAGAAGCTTTTTGGTGATTATAGCCTTATCTACATGTTCGGTGAGGATCACAAATCTGTTCGCCGTCATCTAGCTCCTAACTTCACCCCCAAGGCACTCTCCATCTACTCTACCCTCCAACAATTAGTTATCCTCCGTCATCTACGGCAGTGGGAGGAAAGTTTTTCCGGCAAGTCTCGGCCAGTGTCATTGCGAGAACTCATACGCGAACTAAACCTCGAGACTTCTCAAACCGTTTTCGTTGGACCATACCTTGACAAGGAAGCTAGGAACAGGTTCCGTACTGATTACAATTTGTTCAATCTCGGAACAATGGCATTGCCAATCAACCTCCCTGGCTTCACGTTCGGTGAGGCTCGCCAGGCAGTAATTAGGCTAGCGGATACACTTGCTGTTTGCGCGGGAAAATCAAAACTAAAGATGGCGGCAGGGGAGGAGCCAACATGCCTAATTGATTTCTGGATGCATTCAATCAACCAGCAGATTCCGCCGCCTCCACACTCGGAAGACAAAGAGATAAGTTGTTTGCTCGTCGATTTTTTATTTGCCGCGCAAGACGCGTCCACATCGTCACTCCTTTGGGCAGTGGTGCTTCTGGAGTCGGAGCCAGAAGTGGTAAGAAAAGTTAGGGAGGAAGTTGCA
This sequence comes from Camelina sativa, assembly GCF_000633955.1. NCBI lineage: Eukaryota > Viridiplantae > Streptophyta > Magnoliopsida > Brassicales > Brassicaceae > Camelina > Camelina sativa. The sequence continues at coordinate 6,445,029 of NC_025700.1, forward strand.
AGGATTTGGTCGCCTGAGTCCAACGCGTTGATAACACCGGATCAGCTCGCCGAGATGAAGTACACGCGGTCTGTGGCTCGTGAGGTCCTTAGATACCGACCACCAGCAAGTATGGTTCCACACGTTGCTCTTGGTGACTTCCCTCTCACGGAATCGTACACAATCCCTAAAGGTACAATTGTTTTTCCTTCCGTGTTCGACGCCGCGTTTCAAGGGTTTACTGAACCAGACCGGTTTGATCCTGACCGGTTTAGCGAGACAAGGAAAGAGGATCATGTGTTCAAACGGAATTTCCTAATTTTTGGATTGGGCTCGCACCAGTGCGTTGGCCAGCGGTATGCGCTGACTCACCTCGTGCTCTTCATTGCCATGTTCACGTCGATGTTTGATTTTGAGAGGGTCCGTTCGGATGGCTGCGATGATATTGTGTATTGCCCCACGATGTCCCCCAAGGACGGGTGCACGGTGTACTTGTCTAGCCAGACCGGTGCCACTCCTTGAATTGATCTGATAAAAGTCAGTATATTTTTTAATCACTTTTCATGATGTGCTCCAAGTGTTAAATTTGAGAGGAGATCGATGTCATAGCTTTCCCATGTCTTCACCATATATATTTGTGTTGTTATGTATATATATATATTTTTTTTGTGTGCAGATGATGTTATATAATTTGTTTCATAGATTAATTTTTTTTTTATTATTTGCTCACATGAAGCATTTTGTATAACATTCACCTCTATATCAAGTGACTTGAGATCCGAGCATCCTGGATTTTTTGTGTTGTAATCGGTAAATCTTTCATGGGTTTGGATGAATTAGATTTGTAAATTGGCCTCCACGTCAATTAAAGCTTACAGATCTAATAAGGAAATGGACCTCAGAATTAATGAATTTCAAATTCAAGATCTAACCCAAACAAAAAAACAAAAACCTCTTAGTAATTTTTTTTTCTTTCTCTCTTTTTTTTTTTTTTGGTAAAAATGTTTGAACCATGACATTTGCATATCTTGCCTACCCCTAGATTCTATAAGTTCTACGAGTTTGAGGTTGAGAAATTTAGATGTTTTTTATTTAACATGATTTGAAATGATTCGAACATCTAAATATAAATTTAAGAGGTTGTTTTCGAATGGTTAGATAGAGGAATACCACATGTTGATACCCAACAAAAAGAACTAGGTCACGGGTAGATGGGTTTAGTTTTGGGGGTTAAAGATGCCCCCACAATATTAAATACTATGGGCTTGTTCCTTTCGTCTCCGCATGCAATAGTGGCAATAGAAAAGGCAATGGCTGCTGAATTTAATTGCCATCCAAAATTTTAAACTGCAAAACACATTTTTTTGCTGCAGATAATTGCGCCAACAAAACAAACAAGGATATTTGCGTTTGCTGCAGTCGCAGGTAAATTACAAACTTTCTTTTGGATGAAAAATGGTGCCCTCTTTTGTCGTTTGTATCATTGTATGATATTATTGGTTTCATAAACCTAGGAATTTCATCGAATGCCGCTGTTGCTTCTGTTCTTAATTCCCATAGGAGTCGATGCAACATTCTTGATCTTCCAAATAGGATTGTGGGTGAGATTTGAATAATCAGAGATATGGTTCGTTACCTCGGAGACATGGTTACATATTCGACAAGCTGGCCCAAAATTAAGCTGGCCCTCAGGAAACATGGTTATAGTTCTTTTCTAGTCCTGCCGTTGCCTCTTCCTAAAATTGATTTGGTAAATTCTCACTTTTCATTATGTGCCCTAAGTGTTATTGAACCTGAGAGGAGATGTCATTGTTTTGTCATCTCTACACTAAATTGATATTTTTTCTATGTAATACCAACTGATTTTTGAGAAATACCCTAAAATAGCATTAAAACAAATTTTATGGACAATTATAGCATACACTCCATAATTTTTCAAAAATAGTATTAGTTAACACATTACAATATTTAAAATTTAATATTTATAATTTGATTTTTAGATTTAGGTTCTCAATTTTAAGGTATAGTTTTGAGGGGTAGGGTTTTAGTATTTTGAATTTAGGATTTAATTTTGAAAGATTAATTTTAAAATATAATACTATTATAAAATTTTAGAAATGTTATGCCAAATTAAGAAACAAAAATTTTGTTGGTGCTATTTTTAAAAATTTCTTATGATTTTTACATCCATAACATACTAGATATTTCCATCAAAATAGAATAAGTTACGTGCACGAAAAGCTAAAACATTTTGATCTGGATCGTGTCTTGAAAAACACTATAATTTGTTTAGACTTTAGAGTAACCTTACCGGCGAGTGACTATATTGAGTTTCTTTAAACTAAAATATCAATATTTTAATATTTTAAAAAGTAATAGTGTAATCATTTGTACTGTGTAGGAAATAATAATACGTCAATGTTTTGCTTTCAATCGTGCTCCTAACGATCAAACTAGCAAAAATAACACGTCAACTTTGTTTTTTATATATAATCAAATCACATTATAGTGATGACATATTATATAATACTTATGTGGATAGCTACAAGAATCACGTGGAATTGCGCTATACATTAATACATTATCTGAACAATCATTATCATTATCATTATCTACATGAACATTTTTTGAGTATATTTTCAAAAAAAATTGTTTAGTAAAAATTTACAGAGAATATTACTACATATAAAAAAAAAATAAACACATTAAAGTAAATCTGAAAATGAAACAAAAACCAAAAGAAAATTTTCAAAAGTACTGAGAAAAAAGTGTGAATGGTAAAAAATAAAAGAAATTGGCGGTTAAGTTTATGGTAAAATGATAAAGATATTGTTATCTTTATAATTTTAATAACAAAAAAAATAATGAGAGGCGGTTCGATTTATATTATTTATACCATAGTTTACCAGAAAAATGGTAGTTATATTTTAAATACTTCAATATTAATCCTAGACACAATCAAACCTAATTAAAGTATGTTAACAAAAATTATTAAATTAATTATATCTAGATAATTTTTTACAATTAATAATAGAAAGATTTTGAAAAGAAACTCAAGATTCAATATTATGATTTTTCTATTCTCTTTTTTTATTTTTTTTTAAATGATTTGAGTCATCATATAGTACATAAACATAACAATTTTTTTTTTGAATACTTTATGTTTTTTTTGTCAACCATTGGACCATAACTGGTCGGTCCATTAGCCAAATTCCTACATTCGTACGAAGCAGGACTCGATCTCTGGTGTGATGGTGCCTTTTACAAATGAAATTACCTCCTGCCACTGCACTAAGATCACTTCACAATACTTCATGTTTTTTTATAACAAACATGCATTTTTTTAATGTGTTTAGCGTCTCACATCCGCTAAATAAATAAAACCAAAATGAATTGAAATCCAAATAAGCATGAAAGTTAACTTAATAAGCATCCAAATTTTAAAGTTCTTATTCGGTTTAATTCTATTATTTAGTTGAACCGTTTAATTATATCATATATAATCAATTTTAAAAATAGTAAGTTGAATAAAATTTTAAAACATTGTTAATATATAAACTTATAAAAACTTTAAGTATCACGGATGGGTTTGGATCGATATTTTTAAAAAATGCTGATTTGAGTTTTAATAACTACTAACATATATTACTCAGTCAGTAAAGAAAAAAAATGTGTGTTCAACTTCTCATATCGTCTTAAAATTAAAACAATGATCCAAAGCTAAATTATTAATAAGACCAAAATGAATCCAAATTCGAAGCATGAGTGATGCAAGATTGAAAGCACTCCAAACTTTAGATCGCTTGATGATCAAGATATTCCAAGCTTACCTCAGAGAAGGTGGAACAATGAGAAGGTGGGGATAACAGCGGTCACTTCTTTCAAGTGGGATCGATTCAAGTGGAAATGATGGATAGCAGCGGTGACTGACTCGCTCAATGAGTGACTAACAAGATTGTTTGAATCACTCAAACAAACTTAATCAACTGGTCTTAAAGCATTAAGTAAATACAAAAAAACGAAAGAACAAGACAATACAAAAACTCAAAACTTTGAAAGAAACAATACTTTCTATTAACTTTCAATATTCAAGGGGGCCTTACAATGGAACGAGAGATCAGCTTATATAGAGTAGTGTACAATGTTCTAAAAAACTAAAATAAAAAAAAAGTACAAGATATGCGAAATTAATCAAAAACTAGTCGTTGGTTTTTAAATGTGAAATCTGGCCAATTATGGGAAGTGTTGAGTCTTGAGAGACTGGGTGCAAGTCCATGCATAAGTAGTGATTCTACGGGTTCTAATTATGTGATAAGGTGTACCAACGTTCGTGTGGTACATATCTTGTTTGGTCTAGATCTTCTCCTAGTTTCCATAAATTAGCCAACACATATCGCCTTATAGTTAAAAGAGTAAAGCTTGAGATATGAAACACTACCATAGTGACAACTGATAAATGCCAGCAAATAGGCTCTTAAGAGCCACTTCTTTTCTTTCATTCCGAGAGATTGAAATCGCCAAGCAGACATACTGGCAAAAGACGCTCTAAGAGCATGTGCAATGTTAGTCTCGCAAGGAGTCTCTCATCCACAAAAAAATATATAATATTGAGAAAGTAAGAAAGAGAATTAAGTGAGTCTCTCATTTGAGAGATTTTGAGAACCATGTGAGAGACACACTTGACACATATCTCATCATAATTGGTTCTGGATTTTATTTAGAATTTAAATTTTAAATAAAAAATAAAATTACACAAAATTGATTAAGATAATATATTTGAGAAACTCATAGAGATTCTCCCTATGGCACATGCTCTAATGTCTTTGTGTACTGAACCCTAGTTTCTGTAATGAAATATCCATTTGTCAAAAAAAGAAGAGCCGCATGCGCTATAATTCGTTTTTCTTTTTAAACTGAAAATGGAATCGGGTCTAGGCTCGTATATTTTCTTCTATTTCTTTTAAAAGTTTAAGAGATTATTTAAGCTAATATACAGTCTTGTAAATTATTTACATCAAACTAAAACAAGTTTTTCAAGGATTTATAATTATTTTACAAAAAATTTATCCAATTCTGTTTTTCCTGCTAACAATTACTTGCATGAGTAATTTTGTTATTCCGCTATATATACATCTAACATACCAATTACCAACCAAGCCTTAATCACCATATACAATTAGTGAATTTAGACTTTTGATGATTTAGAGCAAATCAAATTGATAGGTATATATGGATCAATTTCTTTGTGTTGGACGTCCCATCAATCAGTTCGAAAAGAAAAATATTCCAAATATGTGAGTTCACCTGAACTTTCCAAAAAATGAGACTTACAACGAAACACAATGATTTATGAGTTTAGGAGAAAATCAGATTAATTCTAATAGGTATGATATATTGGCGCCCAAACTATGACTTTTAAGGTAAAAGAAACTGTCAAACGAAAAGCTCATTTGGTACGTAGTTCAAACCAAAGTCATTGGTAAAGCCGTAACGACAACATCAAAACATTGTCAAAAAAACTCACAAATCACGATCAGTTAAAAATCTCTCCCTCTCTCTCCATAGACAATGGCATGAAGAAGTAAAAATATAGAGGAGAAATAGAAAAGACCTTCTGAATCCAAAATCTCTTATAAATATTCGGAGAACATACCAAACAAAGAACGACAAAAAGCAAAATCACCTTCTTCTTATTGACCACTCTGACCAATCATTTCCATATATACACAAAAGCACAAAACTCAAATCCAAACCATTAAGATACTTTTTTATTACAAACCAAAGAATAATGATTTCCTCAGTTCCCCTATTTGCTTCTCTTGCACCGTACATAGTCTCAGTATTGCTTCTATACCTTCTACTCGAGCAACTCTCTTACCTTGTCAAGAAACGTAACCTCCCTGGCCCTCTCTTCGTCACTCCGATCATTGGAAACGTCACTGCACTCCTCCCTGACCCGACTTCCTTCTGGAACAAGCAATCCGAAATGGCAAACACTTCTGTTGGCCTCTCCGACAACTACCTCATTGGAAAGTTCATCATCTACATTAAAGACGCAGAGCTTTCCAATCAAATCTTCTCCAACATTCGTCCGGACGCGTTCCAACTTATTGGTCATCCATTCGGCAAGAAGATCTTCGGTGAACACAGCCTTATCTTTATGTTTAGTGACGATCATAAATCCGTTCGTCGTCTGGTCGCTCCTAACTTCACCCGTAAGCCACTATCAGTCTACTCTTCCCTCGAGCAAAAAGTTATCCTCCGTCATTTGCGTAAATGGGAGGTAAATTTTTCCCGTGAATCTCGGCTGGTTTCTATGCGACAACTCATCCGTGAACTTAATTTAGAGACTTCCCAAACGATTTTTGTCGGACCATACCTAGACGAGGAAGTCAAGCATACGATTTGTACTGATTACAATCTGTTCAATCAAGGAACAATGGCGCTCCCGATCGACCTCCCTGGCTTCACGTTCGGCGAGGCTCGTCGGGCGATATCGAGGCTAACGAAAACGCTTGCTATTTGCGTGGGAAAATCAAAATTAAAGATGGCCGCAGGAGAGAATCCAACATGTCTAATAGATTTCTGGACGCATTCGATTATTGCGGAGAATGCGCCACCGCCTCACTCTAAAGATGAAGAGATCAGTTGTACGCTCGTTGATTTTTTGTTTGCCGCACAGGACACCTCCACATCATCACTTCTCTGGGCAGTGGTGCTTCTTGAGTCGGAGCCAGAAGTGCTAAGAAGAGTCAGGGAGGAAGTCGCAAGGCTTTGGTCGCCTGCCTCCAACGCGTTGATCACAGACGATCATCTCGCGGAGATGAAATACACGCGGTCTGTGGCGTGTGAGGTCCTAAGATACCGACCACCAGCAAGTATGGTTCCACACGTTGCTCTTAGTGACTTCCCTCTTACGAAATCGTACACATTCCCTAAAGGTACAATTGTTTTTCCTTCTGTTTTTGACGCCTCGTTTCAAGGTTTTTCTGAACCAGACCGGTTCGACCCTGAACGGTATAGCGAGACAAGACAAGAGGATCAAGTGTTCAAAAGCAATTTCCTAATTTTTGGATCGGGTTCACACCAGTGTGTGGGCCAGCGTTACGCGCTGAACCACCTCGTGCTCTTCATTGCCATGTTCACGTCAGTGTTTGATTTCAAGAGGGTCCGGTCAGATGGCTGTGATGATATTGTGCATTGCCCAACGATGTCACCCAAGGACGGTTGCATGGTGTTCTTGTCTAGCCGCGCCGGTGCCTCTCCTTGAATTGATTTGGTAAAAGTCATGTTAATTGTATATTTTATCACTTTTCATTATGTGCCCTAAGTGCTATTGAATTTGAGAGGAGATTTCATTGTTTTGCCATATCTTCACCATGTTTGAGTTGTTGTTTTCCTCTTTTCCCCCAATGATGTTACTTAACTTGTGTCATATGTATTTATTTGTATTTTGCGTCTTTAACTAATAAATAAAAAAATTTCACCATTCAGACCTTGATTGCTAGAGCTTTTGAAGGAGTATTAACATTTTTATTATCCAATCAACATTTGTTAATTAATAAAGCAAAAAGAGAGCACTTAGAAGTTGCAAATGCTCGTTCTCTCTCTATTTCAAAAGAGAGCACTTAGAATTCCGAACATATCTCTATCATCTAAAGATCATAGATACAGATCGAAGAGAAATCTGCCTATGTGTCAGTTAGTGAGTACATGACTTGTTCAATTAAATGATTCAAATATTCAATTACGGGTATAGCAATACATATACACAGACAATTGAAAAATTAGGTGAGTAAAACCCCTACTGTTTCTACAATGACAAGGGTTAATGAAGTTACTCCACTATCCTTGTCGCTAAGTCTATATATTCAAGTATGTGTACGATCGACTTCGAGATAGTATGTGTATAAAGTAAAAAAGACACACAAGCTTTGTTAACGGGTTCGGTTTTTTCTACATCTCTAAGACCTAATCCAGAAAAAATCCACTAGAACAAGATTGCAATTATAATTGTTATGATATCGAGCACTACTATGCCTATCATTTTTTTCTAGATGAATAAACCATCAAAATATCTCTCTATCTTATTGATGGGGCGACACCACACATCTTGTGTGCATCTCTTGAGAATACCTTGAAGCGCGCAGGTCTTTATAAAGCATCTTTTTGGTATTTATATTAATTGCCCAATCCCTATGGTTGACAACTTTTCTATTATACAACAAATATGAATTGGGAGATTAACAATTGCACAACCCCTATGGTTAACAATTTTCTTATCATACAACAAATAGGAATTTCCTATTATAAATCAAATAGGAATTTCCTATTATACAACAAATAGGAAAGTTTCTCTCCATGATCCCATCTTGTATCTTCCATTCAAAATGTTCATCCAGCTCAGCAGCCGCCATTTGGCTTGTCCTAGTCGGCCTTAAGCTTCTCTACTTCAAACTCTTCAATTCAGCTTCTTGCATTACTTCCTGTATTAGCGTCGAAACTAGTACAAGAACTGCTTCAGACGTTTGATACATCCTCTGATATATTTAACTGTAGAGTTCTTGATTCAACATCTTATCTCCTCTGCTTTTTGTTAATCACTGTGTCAACACAATTACCAAGTGTTACTTTTGTTTTGCTCTACCAGCATATGTATCAAGTAATATACTTCATCCCCTGTGTTAGTTCTGTCAACTCTCTTTGTCTGAACTGTTGCACCACCACCGTAACATCTATGATGTATCTTTGTATCCATGTCTCATATCCATTACAGCCACTTAGTAGAGATTTCACCACATGTTCTAAACCTTATAAAACTTCATTCAACACAGCATTATCATGACCTTCTTTATTTCTTTGTCTTTAGTGTATTGAGGGTTTAATTTTCCATTTTTTTCAACTCTTCAACGCATATATATCTCCGGTGAATGTTTGGCTCCAGCCAAAAGTCCATCACAGCAATGAGCTTTTATTGGCGGCAGAGATGGTATTTATAAACGATGGTATTAATTATGGATAGCGGTAAGTTGGGGCCTGGGGGAAGAAGAAAGTGGCGTCACCGGAAATAGAAAAAAGGTTAAGATGACGTCGGAGAAAGTTCAGCGGCTAAAGGTTTGATGGTGATGGGATTAAAATTTGTATTTGATTTAATTGTTTATTATTGGTGGGAGCGAAATTGATCCGTGGTGGGAATGGAAGAGCCGTGAGTTCTCAAGTTGATTGCACATAGTAAGCGAAATTATTGATAACTCATTTCTATTTGATTTAATTGTTTTGATTTTTACGAGGACAAAATCAGCGAAAGAGTGAATTTTAGTTAACTTGTTATCAACATAATTATTCATATTTAGCCAAAGCACGCATAATAACAAATGTTTACTTTTAAAAAGTTTAACCAATCAGAAACAAGACTACATAAAATAGATAATAAAAAAAAATATGTTAAAACGTCGTCTCAAAAATTGAAAACATCTTATATTACGAAACAAGCAAAAACCTCTAAAACATCTTATATTATGAAACGAAGAGAGTATAATTTAACACATAAAATTATTGATAACTCGTTAATTATATTGTTATCCATATTTACAAAGTATAATACAGTAGAACCTCTATAAATTAATACTCTTTAAATTAATATTTGCAATAAATTAATAAATTTTTCTGGTCCCGAGTTGAGCCGGTGTAAAAAATGACAAAATTCGATAAAATAATAAAATAATACTTTTTTTAGAAATCCTATGTGAAAATATAGTCCCATAAATATCATAAATTAATAATAATATAAAACTAAATATATATATATATATATATGTATGTATCAAAAAAAAATTAGTGAAATATGAATGTCTATTTTTGAATTTGCATTCTTGTTGGAGATTATCTATAATCTTTCTGATTCCATCAAAAACGTTTTGTGTTATTTCCCTAATTGCATCCAAAAGTTGTGGAGCGTCCTAGAAGCGATAGTTGCTTTCTTACATGTAATTAGTTCTAAAAATACCGCAATATCTTCTTGGATTTCATCATGAAGGATAGTAACAACAATTTTTTCTAAACTCTGAACTTCAAAATATTAATCATTTTCACCTGTATAATCTAGTAAACTATTGACATCCATCATATTAGGATAACCGAAATTATAAACTAAAAAAATTCTATAAAAATATGAATTATAACAAAAGTATCTTATTTTTAACAGAAAATATTTAAAACTATAAAAATGAAAAAATCTCTTTATAAATTAATATTTTATAAATTTATAGATAAATTAATAATTATTAATTTATCAATAAATTAAAACCTCTATAAATTGATAAAATTTCGTTGTCCTGACCTTATTAATTTATAGAGGTTTTATTGTATATAATGCATGATGCAACATGAAGTGCTTGGGATTTAAAACGCAGTCATCAAAAGAGAGATTGAAGATGTTGTACTGATTATGTTTTATTACAATGGTAATTCTTTTAAGTTGTGGTATGTGTTATAATGGTAAGGATTTATTATGTAAATCTTACAAATAAAATATTATATTAGCAAATGTACTTCTGTTTTAATAAGAAGAAAATGGACGTCTTGAAGCACTTTATATTCTACACACTCCAAAGTATGCCTGCGAGTTCGGGTATACAGTTCGGGTCGGGTCGATTTTCTTGGTTATTTGGGTATTCAGGTTTTTAAAAACTCCACCGAACATAACCGAACAAAAAATCGGTTAAGCTCGGGTCGGGTTTCAGGTCCGGTCAAGTGGGAATTGGTCTTGGGTTTATCCGGTTAAAATCTAAAAAACAATTGAAATCAGTTAAAACCGGTTTAAATATGGTATACTTCATTGTATATCTATTTTTTATTTTTAAATCGGGTAATCTGGTCGGTTCGGGTCGGATACCAAACAAAATTTTTAATCTTTCTGAATTAAACCAAACTCTAAATTTAATTGAACCGACACCCGAAAAATGTGAGTCGAGTCAGTTCGACAGCTTCAGGTCGGGTCAAAATTGCTGGCCTACTCCAAAGAGTCATGTATTCGCACCCAAGCTCTCAAGAGTCAAGGCTCAGATTTCACATTTAAAAGCCAACGACTAGTTATTGATTAATTTCGCAGATTTTTTTTTTGTTAAGACTTGTAGAATATTGTACACAAGTCTAGAATATTGATAGTTAATAGAAAGTATTGTTTTTTTTTACAAAGTTTTGAGTTTTTGTATTGTCTTGTTCTTTAATTTTTAAGTGTATATTTGATACACAGAGTTTTAAACCCTATTTTCCTACTGCAAGTGCACAGCAAAGAAGTAGTACTTAGGGGTCGAATCCCACGAAGACCAAGTTTTACTCTATGGTTCTATTGGTTCAATTTCAAGCTAAGACAATTCAAAGTTGGGTTTGGTTTGGTAACAGTAACGCGATTAAAACGGTATAAAAAGGTAATAAACAAAACACTAGATCAGGGGTAATTCTCGGGAATTTCAGAGATAGCAACTAAACAACTATTCAGGGCATAGATTAAGTACCAGTCTAGAACTCAAACATAAATATAAACTGATCCACTGTCGTGGTATCAATAACTCTATCTGATCGATTCTGTGCGGAAACGCGGAGCACATGCTCAGACATCCGAAGCACATGCTCGGCGGTCCATAAACCCTAAACTGTCGTTTGAGCCCAGAATCGCAGACAAGCATTAAAGAACAGGAATGATAAGTTCACAAATCACCTACACATCAACTTTCGCAGGTCTAGGATAATTTGCCCACTAATGTCTTTTCTAGCAACCTATTACACTTTTGATGAATAGATAAACCTAGAATCATAGATTGGGTGATCAAATCAACCTAAGCATTAAGTCTAACAATAGTGAAGACAATCGATTATATAAAGCCCTATTTGTGTTCTGTTGCTAACCCATGAAACCCCTTTTGAAACCCCTAATCTAGCAAAGAAAACTACTCAGACATAGAGAAATGAATCATAGCAAAAGATGAGAAATTCAATGACAAAAAAAAAAAAAGGGTTCAGAGAATGCTTCACAAGGTAGCCGCTCTTCTCCCTCTCACAAAAACGTCGCTAAAAAACAAAAGAAAAGGTATATTATCTCTCCTAAAAACCCTAGGTTAAATAGCATACAAGTAGAGAAAAATAAGGAAAGATTCCAAATTCAAATCTCCCTATTAAAAAGCGATCTCAGCCCTCTTTCTCTCACAAAGGATCGCCTAAAATAAGGGGAATTAGGCAGGGAATCGGCGCCTAGATGCTTGCCACGTGTCGTCATGAAACCGTAGAGTTGGGAGCATGTGCTCGGAAATCGGGAGCATGTGCTCCTGGGTCTAAAATCAGCTTTTCTGCTCCAATTCAACTCCTTTCTGCTCCGATTGCTCCTGCTGTTCCAATCCTTGCTTTTAGCTTCCTAGCCTCTTATTATAACCTGAAAAAGACTCAAACAACTACAAAACTATCAAATAAACGGGGTCAAAGTGAGTCAAAACCGTAACATATCAATATTCATTTAATGCTTTAGAAACCAACTGATTAAGTTTGTTTGAGTGATTCAAACATTCTTGTTTGTCACTGATTGAGCGAGTAAATCACCCCCTATCTATCATTTCCCCTTGAATACATCCCTCTCGAGAGAACTGATCGCCATCGTGTTCGATATTCACCTTCATTGTTTCACCTTCCTTGAGGTAAGCTTTGAATCTCTTGATCATCAAGTGATCCTGTCCGTGATATTTTGAAGTTCTTATAAGTTTATCTATTAATAATATTGTAAACTATTTAAAAAAAACTGATTATATATGATATAATTTGTAATGCCCGTAACCTGGAAACAATGTGTGTGAGCGACACCAAGAGGGTGTCGCTCGACACTACTGATATTTCGGGTTAGTCGATTTGATCCGTTCTCCTGTTTTATGTGATTTAGCGGTTTTAGAAAAATCTAAACTTTCACAATAAAAGGAGAATGCCCTCTTCGGTTTACGGGTTCCTATCCTAGTCGTCTCATGTCCTAGAAGAACTAGAAACGAGCGGTGGGTTCTCTCTTTGAAGGGAGGAGAAAGAGGATAGACGGGAAAAGGGAAGGGGGTCTTGGCGTGAGGGAGAAGAGGAGATCGAGCAGTGGGCTTGAGGAGGAGCTTCTCTCGATGTTCGTTAAAGATGCTGGAGGAAGAGATCTTGTGCTTTGGGCATAAGAGAAAGATAAACGGGGAGATCCATATCTGATACCACCGTTGTAACGTCCCCGAACCGTCTTATGGCCGGAGAAGCCAATGTACAACTATGAGACGCTACGATAGAAACTGTGCCGAGGTAGTCCGGTCGAGGGATAGAAGCCGTCACTTCCTAACCAGTCCTCCTTAGCAAAATTTCCCCGCTCTAAGACAGCTTAGGCTTTGCAACCCTCACCGCCTACAATATTGTGTTGGCCCGGACAAGGCTAATACCATTCGAAACCACATAAGATTTAATGGAAACAACTTTCATACTTTATTTATTTCACAAAAAAAGTCTCCAAAACACACATAATGTTCATCATACCAAGCCTAGAGCCAAAACACGATAACTTATTTTACAAAAATATCTTACACAGGCAATGCAACACTACACCGGCTGGCCTAACGTCATGTACTCCCTCTAAGGCTTTTCTGATTAAGGTTACTTGCAATGCAAATTATGGAGTCTTGAGTGTTAATAACTCAGTGAGTTCGGGAACCTAACAAGAAATCAAAACTCCAAAATCCAACCCCAACAAGCAACACACAACATGCAAGAAAAAAGAAAACAACATGCAAGCAAAACAAACAACATGCAACACAATTATATTGTCACCAAGTACACTCAAGCGGGAGCGAATGACTCTTCTTGACACTCCTAGGGCCCTTCACATCACTACTTCCCCCACACCGTGAACACCTATACTCGCAACCACAAAAGCACATGAGCATAGAACATCACATGCGAGTCTCTCTCCACAGGCGCACTCAACTACACTATCGCGTAGTACTCGACCATAGGCTGCTATCCCGTCATTTCGAATCTTCGTAATCCACTCAAATTACGGCTTTGGGGAAGTCTTCACCTATACACAAAACCTTAACACGTAAACACATAATAACATGCAATGCACACAAGCAACATGCAAACAACAATAACATGTAATGCACACAAGCAACATGCAACCAATAAACCAACATGCAAATGCAACATGCAAACTTAAGTAACTAGAATGCAATCTAGAGACTAAGCACTAAACACAAAAGCACACAAACACGCAAACAAGCAATAATCACAAACAACACAAACAACAAAAGGAATGAAACAAAACTTAACTACCTAGAGCTCAGCCTAGATTGCTAAGAAATGGAACAACAATAAACCAACGATAATGCCTAGATCTATCACGCAAATCCTAAGCATTATCAACAAAAACCCATTCCTATCATGTACCATATCACATGCTTCGAGATTCACCTGGACTTGGTCGAAAAGATAAACAAATCTACTCAAAATTCTATTGCTGATGGCAAAGACATGACGCGAACATGTCCTACAGTGGCACACGACTAACGACGCGAACTGCAACTTGGCTAGCGCTAAAATTTCTTGCAGAACAGAAAAAATCTAACTCGAAAACTCTCTCTCTCTTTTCGAGTAAGGATGGAAAACTCACAAAATGGCACTTGGTCGAGAACAAGTGGCTGGACACTTGTTGAATGAATTACATGGTGAAAACAAGTGGGGGATGAAGTCTTTTGCGCTAACACTGTCCCAAACACTTGTCATCTTGTTTTTATTCCGTTCACACTAATCTAGGACACATGTCAAGGTGCATCTCTCTTCTTCAACAAAGGGGGATGAATCTCTTGGTTCATTGGGAAGAAAAGGGGGATGAATTTTGACTTCACGCGCCAGTTCTTGGTCACCAAAAATTCCAGGTCACGCGTCTAACCGAAGGGTCAACGGTAAACATTGGGGTAAACGGTTGGATCATCGAACGGGTCGACGTTGGCTGGCACATTGGTTGCTCGGTCCCAGTGTTTACCTCTTGGTACCAGCGTTAACCTCTCGGTACCACTAGCGTTAGTCTCTCGGTACCACTAGCGTTAGCGAGCATGTTGGATGAACGGTACCAACATTTTCCTCTCAACCATCGATGTTGTTTTCTCGATTTTTTCTCATTTCTGTCTTGACAGTTCTTCTTTATTTGGCCTAATTTGTCTTGTCAACTCCTTTAGCCTGATGAATTTTGACTTGGGATGTTTACCCTTAGTACGAGTCACTACAATGATCCTCGTTTTGATGTTGATCGTGGTAGTACAGGCTCTATATCCAACGGTGGAACTGAGAGTTGAAAGGTTAGTTTGTGAATTATTCGAGTGTTTATATGGATGTTTTGTATGGATTGAATTGTGTCAAGTTGTGTTGTTGGTTGAGCCAACAAGCTCAGTTTGAGATGAAACCATGTAAGAGCTTTTATGGCTTATGGAGTTAGCTCATGGTGGTTGAGAACCAAGTTAAAGCTCAAAAGTGCAAGGTTAAAGCTAAGACGGTGAATCCTTAGGTTCATCGGAGAAGTGTTTTTGTGGCTGGACATAATAAAGTATTCCAGCCCATCTCTCTTGTTACTTGGTCGCTAGGGCTGGTTGGTAGTACGACTCAGTAACTAGAAGATGTGGTGTTTGGGATACAAGTTTAAGTGAAGCTTGTTCCAGGAGATGGAATTAAGCTGCTTGTTTGGGTGGATCACGCTGTGGTTGGTATAGCTATAGAGTATGAGTTAGTTGGATCTAACATGTATTTTTGAAATTTTTTGTAAGAAGCGGTTGACACTGATTGTCTCGTTGAAATTATGGGGTTCCAGCAAGATCGTTTCCCGTGGATCATGTGCAAGGATTGGGAATCTGAGTGTGGTCATTTCACAATGAAGAGCCTAGAATCATTGATCGAATGCATCCAAAAATCGATTAAGCATGTTTGCTCTTCCCCTGCCGCCATCTTTAGTTTAGATTTTCATGTGTAAAGTGCAAGTGTATCTACTAGCCTAATTACTGCATGGCAAGCCTCACTGAATGTGAAGCCAGGGAGGTTGATTGGCAGTGCCATTTTCCGAGATTGAACATATTATAATCAATATTGTAACATATTGTAATCAATATTGTAACATATTGTAAAAGAATGACATCTTTTTTAAGGTAACTCCTTAGTTTCTTTATTTTGATGAGCGTATGATTATCTTTATTTGCTGAGCATTTTGGTTAACCTTTAATATTTGTTGTTTCTAGCCTTGACTAACGAAATGTTTTTGTTTCTCTTTGTTTTAGTGTACTCAAACAGATAACAAGGGAAACCTTTTTGGCCTTGATCTCTTGTTGAGACACTTAGAAAAGGGAAAAGGGAAGAAAGTTATGCAAGCTCTTCTCCATCAACAATTGTGGAGCTTCAAGAACAATTTCACTACATGAAAGATAAAGATCCAGACTTTGCAACTTTTATGGCTTCCTTACATACACCAACTGTACTAGCAACCACACCAAGCACCACACTTGAAACCAACATACCACCAGCCACCGTGTCAGGTAATCGCGTTAGGCACAACACCAGCCACCACATCCCCTCTCTACACTTATTCAAACTATTAAACATGATATGCTTGTTTGATGTTATTTCTTGTTTTGCTTTTAATTACCTTTTGTTTAGGATGATCGTTTGGTTAATGAATGATTAAGATGATCTTATTTCTTAATGATTTGGTTTTCAATTTAAATTTATTTTGGTTAATAGCATTCCAAATTTGGTAAATAAAATAGATTTATTATATGTTAAAATGTCACCAAGTTGTGATCAAATCGACTTCTAATAACTATCAAATTTGTGGCATAATAGTTACTAATATAAGAGGACTTGCGATGACAGATAAGGAGTCTTAAATTAGTCACACATTTTAAACACTAACTTACGACTGAATTGTAACTACATTTACGACTGGCTTTTCTGAGTATCAACAGTCTGTAAAGAGTCACTTATTTACGACTATATTTAAGTTTCATAAAGCAGTCGTTAATTAGCGACCATTTTAAGACACGTAAATTTTATGACCCATTTTTGGTGACCATTAGAAATCGTCGTTGCTTAGTCACGAAGTAGGTATTTGCGACTGTTTTGCAACAATTCTGAGACTCGCAAACATAGTGTTTTCTTACAGTGATATTGATTTATCTATATTTTTCCTCTCCTTAGCATGTATTTGTCATGCATTTAGCAAGGATAACTAGTTGTTTTGCATCATTTTCTAGCCTCTTTTATACACTTTGCATGTTTAGGTAGTTCTTGCATCATCCTTGCATACATTGGGCATCTCAGAGTATTTCAGGTATCTAGGAGAAGTCGGAAACGCGCCGGTCAAGCCACCAATCGAGACACTAGTCGAGACACTAGTCGAGCCACCAGTCGAGCCACCAGTCGAGACACCAGTCGAGCCACCAGTCGAGACACCAGTCGAGCCACCAGTCAAGCCACCAGTCGAGACACTAGTCGAGCCACCAGTCGAGCCACCTGTCAAGCCACCAGTCGAGACAAGATGAGATTGCATTCCACTCGACGCGGCCTGACTCGATCGCACATGTCAGGAAGGAAGACGCTCTGTCTCACACGCTTCAGGAGATTCCCAAACCGACTCTTTACCTTGTCGTTTTATGTTTTAGGGCTTTCCATGTTGGACTATATATACCTTTTGTTAAGTTTTTGTCCAGACATCTTTTATCTCGTTTTGTTATTTTCCTTAAGATTTTACCTAGCCACCAAAAACGTTTTGAGACTTTGTAATCCGACATCTTTGAGTTTACTCATATTTACTTCTTGTCATACATTTTCGTTTTTAGTTCTGTAACTCATTTCCGTTTTGCATTTTGGTCATTCTAGGATTGTTAGATATAAAACCACTCTTTGAATTGGCTTGACTTATAATTTCTTGATTGCATCTTGATTGCTAGCAACATCCCATTTGGATTGACACCTTAAGTACTACAACACGTAAGGTTAATTGAACCTGCTAGGAGACATACAAAAATTCTAGTATCAGATATACAAAGATAACAATCTCAGTTAATACCAATAACAGTTGCACCTTTTTATCGTATATTTTTGTAAAATAATTTTTATTTTTTTCTATAAAAAAAACTTACGATTGCGTCTTTTTACAAAGTTGTGTCTGTTCATTGTAAAATTGTGTATTTTTACTATATATTATTAGCATTTTATCATCACAACTTTTTATTCCAACTGTTGTATCGTTTATAAATGATTGTGTCTATGTAAATATACATGCCTTTTGAACTCTATATATATGTATCTCTTATTTGACAATTACTAATTCAATTTTCTTTGACACAAATTTTTGTTCAATGCTAAATCTAAATAATTTGGATTCAATATCCAATATCTAATGTTATTCAAGCTTTTATCTCTATCTTTGTCTTGTGTTTGTTCAAATTGTTTAAATCTTAAAGTTTGCAATTCGGGTCTTTCCATTGTGTATCTTTTTAGTTTGATTTAAAAAATTGAATGCACACAAAGAAAAACAATTCTATAATCTATCTAAAGAATTTTGAAACAATATAGCAATATAGAAATTTAACAAACTTTAAATATCATGGTTGCGTTTATTTACGTAATTTTTTGTATTATATATTAATGTTTAGGTATTTAATCTTTTATTTTTAGAAGTTGTGTATTTTATTATAATTTTTTGTTGATACATTTTCAATCAAAATTAAATAATTATTATTTTTTTAATTAATTTATTAAAAATTTGTATCTAATTATTGTAACCCTTCGTCCGATATGTCATTTAGGATCACGTCTATTCATCATATTATTTTCTTTTTCTACAGAATTGTCTCGATTTATTATGACTTTTTATTTGATACTTTTTGATACAGAGTCGTCTTTTGTCATAATATTTTCTTTTATCATAAGTTTTCATTTTGATAGTTATGTTTTTTTACAAACAGTTATAGATGTTTAATATTTACGTAGTTTTAGCTCTATTTGATATTATTTTAAAGATAATTTTAGTTTTATTTGTAGCCTATACTTTTAATATTTTTATTACTTTCAAATATTTTTCTTAATATCATTCTAAATTCAAATTTAATTTTAAATTCTTATTATTTTATGGTTTTTAAAAAAATTCTCTTACTACATCGCGGGAGTCTAAGTCCTAGTATTTGATAATAGAAATATATGAAACGAAAGATAATAATTTAAATTTTTGTTTAAAAATGAAAGTTTTAGATATATTTAAAAATGGTAAAATTTACAGTGTAAACAATATTTTTTTTTTACTTGGATAATTGCTTATATTTTGTATGGCTAAAACAAGAATATTTATTATGTACATAAGCCACTATATACCCATTTATTTGTATAATGAATTTGTCTTTGTATTTTCAGGCGAATACGTAAATTCTGATTTTTTGCGTTTTCTAATACGATTATTCAAATTGTCTTGATTGATAATCATAATTTTCTAGCATTGTAAAACATCATTATGTTACCAAAGAATTTGTTTCGGGATTTGTCAAACTAAGATTTCTGGATTGGCCCTGTTCGTTTTTGAGTGGCTACTGTAGCGACTGCGACTGATTTTAAAAAATTTTTTTTTGTAGTTATGAGTATTATAAAGAGTATAATTATAAATTCTGTAAATCCCCAATTGATTAAGTTAGAGAAGAAGACGAAGGATTCTGCAATTTTTATGTCTCAAGCTTCCTTTATCTGATTTCACCAATGGTAATTTGATTACAAAAAAAGTAGCGACAGTCGCTGGAGCAGATCATGGCTTTGGGTTTTATCGCTGGTTTTTCCGGCGATTCCAAACTCTTGAAATTCTAGTCGCAGCGATCAAAATTGAAGGTGAATTGAAGGAGAGATGAAGAGAGAAAAAAGAAAGCAAAGGTATTTTCATGGTCGTTGTCACTACTGTAGCTACACATAAATGAACAGGGCCATTGCCTTGCTGGTAAAGTCACTTTCAAAGCTTCATTATTTCTATTTCCGTACATTTTGTTGCCGACATTTCTATTTATTTCATTTAAAACCACAAAAAGATTCGATTTATGATTTTTTGTTTTTTTGAACTCTATGATTTCCGTTATCATCGTCAATCTTCTTTTAAATTTTCGATCGCTGTCGCTAATTCAGCGATTAGTAAAAGAACAGGCCCTGTATACATATATATATAGTATGTAGTAAAAAAATAATGACTACGAGTAGTTTCTATAACAATAAGTTTAACTTCAAAATATATACATATTTTGAGATATTCTCGTGAGCTAATCAGTAGTACATTACTTCAAAACGGATTTAATTGACTGGACTGAGTCACTGCTCCGATCCCAGCGATTCCGACGATTCCTAATGGTATCCGAGTTGCTATCGCCTTCGGATTCCTAATGGATGTGAGCGGCGGCGGAGAGGAGCTGCTATGGACGATCACCGGCGAAAGCATGCTGTGTAAGAGATAGAGACTCCTCGTATGCTGAGTCAGTCACAAGCCTGTCAAGCGGAGTCGAACTTGGGCGAGTTGGATAGAATCGTCTTGACTCGCTTTGAACCCGATATCTTACGGAAGCCTATTAAACTGTGTTTGTTCTTTTGTTCAAAAAAAAAAAAAAAAAAA
>NC_025700.1:6465936-6479722 GCF_000633955.1 Camelina sativa
AAAAAAAAAAAAAAAAAACTGTGTTTGTTCTCACGTCACAACTAGAATTTATTATTAACCGTAGGATTAGCCGTAAATTAATTGAACGCCGTACGATCGTTTCCCTCGTCGTATATGAATGATCTATTTTCTGAAAAATTATACTACTAGTTTTTTAGAAGATAAAAAATAAAAAGATCCGTAACAATCAGAATAATAACAACCCAGGCAAGGCCTAGGTTTCTTTATTTTATTTTACTTAATATTCATCTTTACATTATTTATTGAAATATTTTTTTAGATGGGATGAGCCAGACCTGTGCAGTAGTGCAATGCATGAGCGACTCACGAAAGCCCAGGTAGCAAGCTACCTTAATGGGCTCTCTCCCTCAAAAAATAGAGTTAATATCGTGTGAGCCGATGACCCACATATCAGATATTAAACTGATAAGAACAGATTTAAACTCATACATTTATTGAAATATTATCCTTGATTATTACGCAAACCATGACACTTGCAAGATTCAAACTTGTCTTATAAACTGTTCGGTAAGTTCTTCGCCGCAGAAGTCGCAGAAGCATAAAGGTATGAGCTCTCCAGCTCCCAGGATGCATCTACCACTTTTAGCACCGTTGTCCATTTTGCACCTTGTATAACAAGGCGGCGTATATAGGAAAGGCCTGCACAAGGCGAAACCATCTTCGCCATCGTATTCTTTTAGGCACTCGTCATCATGGGCTTCTGTCCCACGTGTTTCTGCACATTAATTTAAGCAAATGAAAATTCACATATCTATGACTGCGAGATACACTATGTATCATATGAATCATAAAGTTAAGCAAATATGCGTACGGAGTTTGTTAATTTACCAGAGATGACAAGAACGAGGATGAAAAAGATGGCGAAAGTAGAAACTAACTTCGTAGCCATGGCCGTTGTCTCTCTGTCTCTCTCTATCCCACTCACTTTGGAATTGATTATGTATGTGTAAGTGTAGGTACTGATGCTCAACCCTTGTGGTGGTTGCTATTTATCCTTGTCTGCAAAAAAAACATTTATCACGAGGATAAATTATTATCTGTCATCATTAAATACCTAGTAGGCTGGACCAGAACCCCTTGGCTATAAAAAAAATCTTGTAGGCAAGGCAACCCTAACATTTATAGTCGATCACCAACTACATGTTATTTTTTTATTTTTTTTGTTATAATATAGTAGATCGATCACGAATATACATGTCATTCACTTTAATATAAAAATTAAAAAGATCCTGTTCTTCTACAATCTGGTCGTATAATATTACAGAAGACGAACAAAAATAATTTGGCCGGGTCATGTGTTCAAGAGCTTTTCCAACACTAGCTTAGAACCGGCTCTGCTCTGTGTAAATGATCCTACCGAGTGTCACTTATAGAAAGGTTCCCTATTAAGTGGCATCGAAACATTGTTAATATTACACAAGCTCGGGCAAGTGTCTTTGTTATTAAAGCGCAATACACTGTAAGTGTATAATACTTGATGAGTATTCCATTGATGAATATATATTCCATTGATCACAAGAGTTATATTTATAAGAGGAGATCATATCTAGAATGATCTATACAGAAGATATTCTAAGGATATTGTAATGAAATCTATGAGAATATATCCTAACTAACACCATCCATATTTTCATGATTTTTTTTTTGTCAACAACTCAACATCCATCTTTCAAGATCTTCATCAGTGAGTTCAGAGTTTCAACATATATATCTTCAAATACGTAGGCTTCCGTAATTCTGATTTGTCTAGAGTGGATAATTTTGGTTAGTTCGGTTTCCTTTATCTCTAACTTCAGTATGCATGTATTTGGTACTTGGACTGTAAGATATCCTGTATTCGGTAAGATATTTTGTTTTTCTCATGCAATTTGAAAGACACCCCTTTTTATAAAGAAAAAAGAAAAACAATTTAGTCACGTTTCATGATTATACTAATCCATGATAGGTGGCTACGTTCTTCAATAATTTCTGGTTCAGTTCAGTTTCATTAATCTCCAACTTAAGCATGTGTACAGGTATGGCAAGTTCGTCCACCCGCTAAACCAACAGCCACTGCCTCCTCTCCAAACGTCCTCTATGCTGCTGATCAGACACCGGGGATGTAGTGGTGGTCGAGGCAATTCTGGTAGAGGCCGCCAAAACAACTCTGGCCAATTGCCGTCAGGACCCTACAGATCTCAACCATCTGGCCAATCCCAGTAACGAGTAAGGAAACTGGCAAGATGATCAGGCTGATGAGCGGAAACGATAGCGAAAAACACATACCATTCTGTTGTCTATCTATTTTTGAACACACCTTTGGCGAGTGCAACACAAATTTCTAAAGCATAACTGCAGGAAAAAAAGAGATGATCCCTAGTTTTAATACAGTTCATACACAAGAAACAGTTTCCCGAGACTCCTCTATTTCGGGAAAAGGGTATATTTCTACCTGTACTATTTGTAAAGTGTATATTTCTACCTAAATAAAAGAGAAGTGTATTATCCAACCTGAACTCTAATAAAATTCAAAATTATTACCCAGACTTTGAAGCGTTATCGATAATACTACATTGACACAAACACTGTTAATCAACTGTTAAATATGAGTGATTCATATGACACATAAGCAATGATATGGCAAGAGTTTTTGGAATGAAACTCAAAAGGACGTCGTTTTTATTTGGAAAAAAAACTTCAATTAGGGTTCTTTTTTTTTTTTTTTCACGATTCGTTTCTCTCTTTCTCTTTTTCTTTCTCTGCGAAGGCGTTTATGCTTCTCAATTTCGAAAAAGTCAAATGGATAATCAAAGAAGAGGTTTCCCCAAGAGATGTCAATGTGGAGAACCTATTGTTTTGAAGACATCGACAACTGCTAAAAATCCTGGAAGATTGTTTCATGGGTGTTCGTTTAGAAGGGATTGGGTAAGTGTGATTCTCTCAATTTTGTTGTATAGTTTGGCTGTGTCTGCAATTAAAATTTTGTAAATGTCATAGAATTGGTATCATACATTTAAATGGACTTGATTGAGAAAGTGGAGAACATTGATGGAGCTGCAATGACATTGCAGAAGGGCATCAATGCTTGTGAATCTCAGATTGATACTCTCGCCATGGAGACTCGTGTGCATTTGGGTGTGGTTGAGAAGGAGGTCAAAGAGATGAAAATGCAACTAAGAAGCTTGAAGAACATTGTTGGCTTTGTTATGGTTATGGTTTTGTTTTTCATGTGTATGTATTGAATATGTGAGTTAAAAAGTGGTTGTATGAGAGTAACTAGTTTGGATGTTTAGAGAAAAATATGGCTTGTAAGACTGTTTGTTTGTATGAAAGGTAATGGAAAAAGAACAAGACATATGACATTGCTCAAACCCAATCCAACTGTGATAGAATCCAAAATAGACCGAGACATTTGGTTGTGGTACATGTCACAAAACAGACCATGAAATCAAAAGACATTGTGTTGTTACATGTCCCCAAAAATAGACCATGACATCAAAAAGAGAAAAAGAAATAGTCCTAAACCGCTTCATACTTCAAGCTTCCAAACCCACAAATGTCATGCTTGATCCTAAGTTCTCCAAAGTTCCTGTCAGAAAAACAAAAAGATCTAACATTACAACACAACATAATCTGAATATTTAAGATGAGAATAAGAAGATTGAAACCTCAAAATGTGTCTTGTGTTGGTTGACTTGGTCCTCCTCCATCTGCCGATGGTTTAGTCTTCTTCTTCTTCTTAGGTGGCATAGACTTCTCCACTACTTGCCAAAAGAGCTTTTTCATGGTATAACTTTCCGCTACTTGCCAAAAGAACTTTTTCATGTCACCTTGATGGGGAAATATCTTCTTTAGGTTCCCATAGATGTGTCTAGCACACATTCTATGTTCAACATAAGGTAACTCTCTTTCCACTGCATTCAATAAACCCTGTAAAAGCAAAACAAAGATATATTTTAGTTAAACCATACATATCATTTTACATGTTCTAAAGCCTAGTACGGGTTGTAGATATACCTTTTGCCTATCAGATATGATAGTAAACCCTTGACCCTCCTGTAGATTGAAATCAACCTTCAACTTTTCTAGGAACCATACCCAATTGTCTTCATTTTTAATATCAACAACGGCCCAAGCCATGGGATACATTCCATTGTTAGCATCCCTCCCCACAGCAGCCAATAATTGTCCCTTTAGTGTGCATTTCATAAAACAACCATCCACTCCAAAGATAGGATGACACCACATAGACCACATCTTTCGAATGGCAACAAAACACACATAGAATCTATGGAAGATCTCTGATCCATCATCATCAAACACTACTGTTGACTCAGGGTTAGATCTAGCAAAATATCAAAATGAAAACCTAGTTAACAGATTGGAAAACACTTGTTAAATTTAAAATTTCAGTAATGAAAGAAGAACTTACTGAAGAAGTGCTAAGCGGTAATCTTTCAGCCTAGAAAATTGCTCCTTGTGCTCACGGTCGATGATCTCTACAGCTTTTTTCTTAGCATTTTTACATTTGTCTATGCTTACTATCAGATTGTAGTTCTTCTCAATCTCTTGTTGCATCCATTTTGGTCCATAATCAGGATCAGTTCTGATATCATCCAAAAACATCTTGCAAATCACAGGTGCTTTCAATATCTTACAATAGTTATCATTTGTGCAACTGTGCTGATCTTCAAAAGTTTTCACTTTCCACTTGCCAACGCACTCCTCATAAGAACAGTAGATATACCATGGACAAGGCTCTTTAGTCCCACACACAGCCGCTGACTTGTCTTTCCCCCATCTACTTATCTTTATGTTACAACCCTCTTTTAATGCATAAGCTACTAAAGCTTCTCTGAACTCCTCTAGACTATCAAATACTTGTTCTATCTCTAGCTGACCACTACCTCGTTTGTATCTAACCAAATGCTCCTCTTCTTCTTCACCATCAGAGTTAGGAGGTGTGTTATGATAATCGAAATCCTCATCCTCATCAACAAAAGAAGCCACATTTCTTTCAACCCGGATCTCTTCTTCACATGGCTCAGATGACTCGATATCATTAGGATGCTCTGTTGAGTTCACCAAAAAAACATTCATCACTCCAGTCCATCTGCCTGCATCACACATCCTCTTAAAACTCAAATCCGCAGACCTCAATCTCTTTCTTTCATTATGCTCTTCAAAAGGGTACTTATACCACATGTTTTGGCCATATAATCCCTCCCCCAACTCCGCCGACAACTTGATGAAAAACTCTTCTGGTTTACATTCTATAGCTATGTCTTTACCATTGAGATAAGCAACATCTCCTACATGATTCTTCACCCAATACCCTCCAAAATACACAAGGAATGTCACATGATCCGGATTGCTATCAACAAAAAAAATTATACAAAGTTTCAAACACTCAAGCATTTAATCAANATAGATATACCATGTACAAGGCTCTTTAGTCCCACACACAGCCGCTGACTTGTCTTTCCCCCATCTACTTATCTTCTCCTCGTTTGTATCCAACCATATGCTCCTCTTCTTCTTCACCATCAGAGTTAGGAGGTGTGTTATGATAATCGAAATCCTCATCCGCATCAACAAAAGAAGCCACATTTCTTTCAACCCGGATCTCTTCTTCACATGGCTCAGATGACTCGATATCATTAGGATGCTCTGTTGAGTTCACCAAAAAAACATTCATCACTCCAGTCCATCTGCCCGCATCACACATCCTCTTAAAACTCAAATCCGCAGACCTCAATCTCTTTCTTTCATTATGCTCTTCAAAAGGGTACTTATACCACATGTTTTGGCCATATAATCCCTCCCCCAACTCCGCCGACAACTTGATGAAAAACTCTTCTGGTTTACATTCTATAGCTATGTCTTTACCATTGAGATATGCAACATCTCCTACATGATTCTTCACCCAATACCCTCCAAAATTCACAACGAATGTCACATGATCCGGATTGCTATCAACAAAAAAAATTATACAAAGTTTCAAACACTCAAGCATTTAATCAAACACTTAGTGTGCAGTAAACAAATACGACTCTTTAAACATAAAACTTCAAATTATTGTCTCCAAATATCTACATTATGCAACTATTAAACAAAAACAAGACAAAATACAAGATTTAATACCAAAAATCGAAGCAATGTTTGTGATTTACGAACTAAAAATACCTCATTTTCACTTCTGTAGAAATGATTATGAGTAATGCTAACAACTCCTTCGATTCACGCCTTGTTTCCTCTACACTTATCTCTCGCAATTAACTTCAATCCTCGTTCTCCATTTTCGCCTTCGCAGAGAAAGAGAAAGAGAAAGAGAGAAACGAATCGTGAAATCAAAAAAAAAAAGAACCCTAATTGAAGTTTTTTCCCCAAATCAAAACGACGTCGTTTTGAGTTTCATTCCAAAAACTTTTGTCACATCATTGCTTATGTGTCATATGAATCACTCATATTTAACAGTTGACTAACAATGTTTGTGTCAATGTAGTATTATCGATAACGCTTCAAAGTCTAGGTAGTAATTTTGAATTTTATTAGAGTTCAGGTTAGATAATACACTTCTCTTTTGTTCAGATAGAAATATACACTTTACAAATAGTATCGGTAGAAATATACCATTTTTCCTAGATGAGATGAGTAATCATCATTACTTTGAGTGGGTCGTGAAAAGCTTGATTTATTAATACTGCAGATGTGAATGTGTTATATATTATTTTTGCCAAAAAAGTTAACACTTTCTTTTCGAGCACACTGGTGTTATTTTGGCACTTGTTAGAATAAGTCCTTCAAAGCCAAAACCTTTTTCTTAATTTAAATAGGGGCTCCGTATTTGGAATCAGATTTAATTTTAAGGTTAAAGAAATAAGTACCACACTGTATACACTATACTCTATGTTCTTTTCTACAAAATATTGTGAATGTGAATTTGTTAACTCTTGATGTAACATTTTAATGTGTAATAAAACTGAAAGAAATATGCATGTAGCATGTTCAACTTTCTAGATTGTTAAANAAAAAAAAAAAAAACCCTAATTGAAGTTTTTTCCCCAAATCAAAACGACGTCGTTTTGAGTTTCATTCCAAAAACTCTTGCCACATCATTGCTTATGTGTCATATGAATCACTCATATTTAACAGTTGACTAACAGTGTTTGTGTCAATGTAGTATTATCGATAACGCTTCAAAGTCTGGGTAGTAATTTTGAATTTTATTAGAGTTCAGGTTGGATAATACACTTCTCTCTTGTTCAGGTAGAAATATACACTTTACAAATAGTACGGGTAGAAATATACCCTTTTCCCCCTCTATTCCACCTAACCATACGACCTCTTGTTGCTAAGCAGCCTTGTACTGCCCGTCACATACAAAAAGTAAAATTTGGTGTTGGAACCATACGCTGTTGTGCCATGCTACAGAGGGGGGATGAATGTCGAATGTGGTTCCATGTGTCTTTGGTGGAGAATTTAAGATGGAAAGTTTTGTTCTTTCCCCGCCACAAAACAAGATCAGGTTGCTCTGTTGTTTAGGTACTGATGAGCGCATATCTCTATTTCATCGTCGTTCTTTACTTCCTATTGGGCTTTCTTTTATTGTACTTTTACTTAGGCTTGACTGTCTTTAGGTCGGTTCTTTATTCTATTCGGTTTAAGGTTTCTTTGTTTCATATTGCCTCTATATAAAGGCTTCTTTGTAGTTTGAACACAACAGCTTTATTATTGAATCAAACAGATCTTTAAGCTTCTTATCTCTTCTTGGATTTTGGCAATTCTTAAGAATCAACGAGCTAAAGACACCCGTATGTTCGTCATTCACGACAAATCAACGAACACAAGGTTTTATCCTTGTTATGCTGCGCCAATGTTGGTATCAGAGCTAAAGACGAGTCATCCGAAGTTGTGATTTCCAGAAATCATGCCAGCATGTAACGTCAAGAACGGTGAGGACGGGCAGTTCAACAAATGGGCGGAGCTTCGTTGCACCTTTGTATCAATGCAAGAAAACATTTAGGCAACAACTACGTAATCAATCCATATCTTGGCTGAAACAGTCCTCAACAATCAATTTCCAAAACAAAAACTGGAATATGAGACTTCGGTGGAGAGTCGTGACAACCCTTTTGCTCGTGAGAGAGAGCAACACCCCAAATGTCGTGAGGGTCGTGATCAAGGTGTTCAGGAACGAGAGGCGCATTGTTAGGAGGATGAAGATAGGCAATGGGAGTCAGGCTTTAAGCTTGATATGCCAGAATTCCATGGCGGTGTTCGCAAGGAAGAGCTGTTAGATTGGCTTGTCTCTGTTGAAGAACTGATAGAATTCAAGAAGGTTCCCTACAAGAGGAAGGTTGCCTTGGTGGCTACTAAATTTCAAGCTCAAACTGCGGCTTGGTGGATGTGATTGAAAGCCACACGCACACTGTCAGGAAAAAACGAAATTATGATATGGGATAAATTGCAGAAGCATATGAAGCACATGTTTCTTCCACAAAATTATGATCGTACCATGTATAGAAGGCTGCAGAATCTTCGTCAAGGGACATGGTCTGTTGATGAGTACACATATGAGTTTTATCTATTGATAACAAGGAACATTATTTTTGATAGTGAGCTGGGTCTATCGTTTCTTTAGAGGATTGCGGCAGCAAATTCAGAATGCATTGGTCCAGTTTGATCCCACAACCATAGCAGAGGCACATCGTCGTGATTTAGCGTTTGAGCAGCAATTCAAGGTCACCTCTTCTTGGAATGCTACTAATCATAACCGAACGACGGGAACAACCACCAGCGAGGAGAGCAAAAAAACGAAACAGCCACATGAGGTGGTGGTTTCGTCTAATGATCCTAAAGCTGCGGGAGAGCCGCAAAATTTATGTTGTTCTTCTTGTCCTAATGCGTTGTGGTATTTCACTTGTGGAGATTCGGTTCATCTGATGATGGCTTGTCCTTAGAAGAATAGGCGTGGCATGTTAATTGATGATGTTAAGTGGGACGACTATGAGACTGGTTCGGAGGAAAGGGAGAATGAGAAGCTACTTGAAGATCAGAATGAAGATGGCCATGGTAACTTGTTGGGCATGCAAGTTTGTTTAGCTCCTGCCGTTAGTGAACTGTGGTTACGCACTAACATTTTTCATTCTAGTTGCACGGTCAAGGGAAAGGTTTGTTGTATTTGAATGATTCGGGTAGTTGTCGCAATGTGGTGTCTAAGGAGGCATGTTGGAAACTTGGACTGACCCGTGAGAGCCACCCTACTCCTTGTACGTTGACTTGGCTGAAGGAGGCGCAGATATTCGTATCAGTCATCGTGCATTAGTACCTTTGTCTATTGGACAATATTACAAAGACAAAATCTTTTGCAATATTTGTACTTATTGATGTTAGTCATATCCTATTGTCCATGGCAGTATACTGAGATGTGTCCCATAATGGGAAAACCAATGTTCATAGCTTCGTGTGTCCTCATAACTTTGAACAACCTGTGCG
The DNA here is from genome assembly GCF_000633955.1 of Camelina sativa. Lineage (NCBI taxonomy): Eukaryota > Viridiplantae > Streptophyta > Magnoliopsida > Brassicales > Brassicaceae > Camelina > Camelina sativa. The sequence continues at coordinate 6,475,435 of NC_025700.1, forward strand.
TGCGCTTGAGCCAGCTACGGGAGCTTTGAGTGTGTTGTTTTTTTCATTGACTACGTTTGTGAGTGAAAGTAAGGACATGTGGTTTACGGTTATTCTTGTGTCTACGGATACTCCGATTGTCTTTTCGCCTACCGTCGGAGCTTGGGTGACCGACTTGTTGACTGAGTTTGATGATGTCTTTCCCCTTGAGCTACCTTGAGGGCTTCCACCGCTTTGGGATATTCAGCATCAAATCAACATGGTTCCTGGAGTAGCACTGCCAAACCACCCTCACTATAGAACAGGTCTCCAAGAGAATGAAGAGCTGCATCGTTAAGTGGAAGCGTTAGTGGCTAAAAGACATGTTCCTGAGAGTCCTACGCGCCTAGTACATTCATGCAGGTTATGAATCAAACGCTGCATCCATTTGTTGGGAAGTTTCTAGTGGTCTATTTCGACGATATTATGATCTTTAGTTCTTTTTTGGGGGAACATCAAGGTTACTTACGAAAAATTTTGGAGGTATTGCATCGTGAAACTTTTTTGTGGCTCGACAAAAATGTGAGCTAGGCGTTGATCATGTGGTGTTGGCGCCGGGGTTATGCGGTGTCGGCTATGTGGTGTCGGCGTCGGGGTTGTCCATGGATTTGGTTAAGCTCCATTAACAAATTGTATGAAAGATTCCAAGATCGTATGGACAGAGGCTGCTCGAGAACATTTGATGAAACTAAGCGCCGACTTACTTCTGTCTCGGGATGGGATCGACTGATCTGCAACATAATTAAACGTGCAGACGCCCGCAGTAAACAACCGGGATCGATGTAAGGAGGATACTTAACAACATAATTAAACTTCGTACCTGTTCCTGAAAATACTTAACACCTGATGTGATTTAAGCGTAATAAATCCTAAAACAAAACCAAAATCCTAAGACAAATAAAAGTTAAAGGGTAAGCCAGCACAAACCCCATGGGTTACCTCCCATAAGCGCTTGTTTGAATTCGTTAGCTTGACTATGATTTCAGGTGTCAAGTGATGGGAGAATGAGAACTTGTATCAAAACAAGCTCTCCAATTCGTCAGCTTAAGCTCTAGAACCTTTTTCAGTATACCATCCACTGCTTCTTGGCCTTTCGCTCTAAATTCCGGAGTGAAGATGGCTTTATCTTTAGAGAAAGGCCAAGATATTCCTTTACACTTCACCTTATACTCAATGGTGTCTCCAACATATTTATGGGTTATCAAGGTTATGTGAAGATCTCTTATCACTCTTTTTATCTTTGGCTTTGTCTCTCTTCTTAACCTTCTTAGACCTCTTCACTATCCAGGGATTCGTTGACCTCATTCTTATCACCACTCTCTCCCATTATCATGACATCCACCTTCTTCTCATTTTCTACAGTTAGACAAGAGCCATGTCGTATAACTTCCTTTGTAGTGATTGTGTTGTAGAAGACTTTATCATCAATGTTAGAGAAAGTTATCCTCTTATTAGGCAAGTCAACAACTGCTCCTACTGTTCCTATGAAAGGTCTCCCAAGAATCAAAGGCATAACAGAACCACTGCTCATATCCACAACATGAAAATCTGTAGCAACCAAGCAACTCCCAACTCGCACATCAAAATTGTTAATGAAGCACTGTGGAGTCGTGGTGACAGCATTTGCGAACTTGAGAGAGACCTTATAAGCCTTCATATCATCAATCCCCAACCTCTATGCAACAGCCTTAGACATGAGGTTCACACTGGATCCAGTGTCACAAAGGGAATCCTCAAAGTTCACTCCTAAGATGGAGCATAGAACAACAAATTTTCAAAGATGGAGCATGAATGTTCTTCTCTTGAGCCAAGAAAGTCTTAATATCATCCAAATCCTTTTCTCCAGTCACAACATCACTGTAAATCTTATTAAACAAAGAGATATGCTTAACTGCCTCTGTAAAGGGAATATCAGCAATGAAGTCACTCATAACTTTTTTGTACCGAGCAAACTTCTTTTCATCCAGAGGTTTCTTCTCATGTCTTGGAAATGGAATTTTAGGACGGTAAGGTGGTGGTTCTACATAAGCATGCTTGACATCTCCAGCTTTCTCACATGTAACAGTAACAAACAAGTCAGAGAATACCTCAACACCTCCCATTTCAGCCTTAGAAAAAGCAGCATGTGACGTGACCGGTTGGTATCCAGCATAGACTGGTCGATCTATGATGCAAGATGGCTTGTGTGTGGTGGTGGATGAGACCGGTCGGTCCCAAGTAAACCGTTCGATCATGTGTCTTGATTCTGCACCTGCTTCATCTGCTCGCCAGATTGATCTATCTTCACTGTATTGTCCATAACTTTCGATTGCACCATTGGATCTTCTTCAAAACACTTGGAGATAACAGATAACATCTTCATGAAGCTTGTATCCAAGATGGAGAAAGATCTAACGGTGAAAAGTCCTTTGTCGTAGGCTAAGATTATGACGCTTCAACTGGTCTTTTAGCTCCAAATGCATGTTTTCGTCCCAAAATGTCCAGTTTCTTTCCAGAGCAACCTAAAACCTGTAAAGACTCACAAAGGACTAAATAGACTCTAATATCACACTTTGATTCAATAAAAGTTTCAAAACAAATGTAAAACCCATAGTTAAGATACTATAAAACACAGACACATCAATAATAGACGTGAGCATCTCTTGATCTGTGCGAGAATAATGAAAACAAAACAACTCTTTAGCTCATTTACCGTGACCCCCTCATAGTATTTTGGATCCAATTGAAAAAAACTTGCAAAAATACCGTGACGCCCTCATTCAACTCTTGATTTGTGCGAGAATAATGAAAACACAACAACTCTTTAGCTCTTTTACTGTGACCCCCTCATAGTATTTTGGATCCAATTGAGAAAAAAACTCGCGAATATACCTCTCAGCAAAAATACCCCTCAGCCTCAATCTTAATGTTATCCCCCTGAACCACAATACCATCTCTACAATCAATCTATCTATTTGTGTTCGTAGCTTTCCGATATTCTACAGCGTGATGAAACAATTTTTTCTTGTCACCGACCTTCAACCAAAGTAACTTCGATCTTTGCTTCAAGTATTTTTCCTCAAGACCGGCCACATGATCCCACCAAAGGCAAGCCTCATTTTCTTCTTCCATTAATTGAAGGGTAGGGTTAGACATGTTCTCTTCTTGTTTCTTACAAAGGATTTCCAAAGCTTCTTTAGATCTTTTTACTAAAAAATGAATACACACTTTAGCCAAAGATCTAACCTTTAATTTCTTTGTAAATGGAAACAACGTCAGAGTAGACAAGAATAGAGGTTTATGTTTCCCTCCAATAGTTATCAACCAACGGTTTAAACTCCTCCATCTTAGTAAGTACATTAACAAATTTGAAAGGTTTTTGCTTGTGTATGACAGCCCCTTCCCCAATGTTTAGCTGTATACGACAACGCAAATGATCAAAAAAGTACTCGGACTCAAACACACTATAAGCATGCGGAAAGACCCGTACCCAACTATCATTTACCAGGACCCAATCCAGCTTCTTCATCATAGGGTCAGTATCCCTTGTATTCCATCACGTGTATAACAGTTCGTGAAAATCCATATCTGTAACCAGACAACAGTTGACAACCTTTTGAAAATCACGAATACCACTTGAGACCCCCAGATTATCATCCACCCTCAAATGTTCATCCATATATAAGGTCTCATTAAAATCACCCATTTATCAACCACTGTTTGCTTTTTATAATGGGAGTATTAGAATGGTCTTTCAACTCCTGCCAGAAAATCTTTCATTGTTCTCCGAGATTAAAAGCATATACAAAATAAAAGAAAAACTCTTCGGTTTGATCATCTAACTTCACAAGGCTGGCTAATCGTACAGAGCAGACTCGAAAATCTAAACCTTATTATTATGATTTAGATTGATAAAATTATATTAAAAAAATGTCATTATAGTATTGGTTAGATATCATCACTATGAGTATCTTACCTTAGGGATGCTATTATAATCAATTTGGCATTGCTGCCGTCAGTTTTATCATATAAGCAACAACGATAATCACGAGGCGTAGTTATCTCTATAGAACTATTTATAATCAGTTTGGACCAAACGTTTTAAGTTAAATATAATTTTGGACCTCTGCACATTCCACTTTCAGACACGCGTCTCTAATAAACACCCAAACTAAAAGTATTTTTCCTCCGCCCACCTGTTAGTTACAGAATGTTTTGATGTTTTATTGAAGCTACGAATATTCTAAAAGAAAACCGACATCTAAACTTAGTGTGGGGGGGGGGGGGGGGA
>NC_025700.1:6479954-6496112 GCF_000633955.1 Camelina sativa
GGGGGGGGGGGGGGGGGGTGAACCTTTCTGCTATGATCTCTAGGGTTGACCCTAGAAGATTGAGTAGAGAAGTTTGATACTGTCTTATACGCAGTTTTTGATTCACGAGGTAACTAAGGTCATACATAAATCTCAGGTTTCACCCCTCGATTCTTAACCTCCGTCCCAGCAATGCATGTAGCCAACGGACTTTGAGCCTCGGTGTTTGTTTTGAGAGTGTCCTTTTCCCTCATAGTCTCCTCCAAGGTTTACTCCTCATCTAAACCATCATCACCATCCTTGTCCCCAAAACGGCATACAGATTTGATATAATAGAAACTTAACCAAATTGTAAACCAAAATGTCTCTTTCACGGACTATGGCTTTACTTTTCCGGAGTAACCCAAGGCTGCTCCCCATGCTCTTAACTTGAAGCAGCAGAAGCCGATGGTGCACGACCCTTTGTCTCATTTACAATCCCAGTGTCTACCCTCGCCTCTGCTTCGCCCACCAATGGGACAACAAAAACAGGCGACGTATTATCTTTACCTTTCTTTGCATCAACTTCTTTTGGCGATGAAACTGGGTTTTGCTGATTCGTCTTACTCTCAGAAGAGTGACAAGTGGCACTTAAATGTCCCGATTTTTTACAGCAGCTACATCATGGAGACACCCAACGGCTGGTGGCGTAGGGTTCAAGTCACGAAACGGGAAAGTGTGTTCATCGAACTGAACATGGCAGGAGACGTACACGCGGCCAGTCGGTATATATAGACAATAATAAGCACTTTGAGTTGTAGAATAGCCAAGAAAGACACACCGTTGGGATCGGTCTGCAAGTTTGTGTGGAGCATACGGCCTTAGCCAAGGAAAACATAGACAGCCGAAGATACGGAGCTTCTCATAGTGCGGTGCCACATTAAACAGCTTCTGAAAGGGTGATTGCATGTCAAGAACCGGAGTTGGAAGTCTGTTGATCAAGAACACAGCAGTGGCAAAGGCATATGGCCAATACTCTTTAGGAACCGAGGCAATGGTGAGAAGTGTTAGTCCCGTCTCCACAATATGACATGCTTCCTCTCAGAGATGCCATTGTGTTTAGGAGTGTGAGAAGGTGATGTAAGGTGAGAGATGCCGTGAGTCGAAAGAAAGCTTCGTAAGGCCACAAACTCTCCCCCATTATCTGTAAAGAGAGTACCAATGCGGGTTTGGAAGCGGTTCTCAACAAGAGCTTTGTAGGCGGTAAAGACATTGTGGACATCGGATTTTCGTTTAAGTGGATATAACCAAGTGTATCTGGTGAAATGGTCTACAAGAATAAGGTAATATTTGAAATTGTCTTGAGAAAGTATTGGTGAGGTCCAAACATCAGAATATATGTATTCAAGTGGGCGAGTAGAGGTGATTGTAGTGTTTGAGAAAGGAAGTTTATGAGTTTTATTACTGAGACTATCAACAAGACATAGGTGTTTGAGTAGAAGAAGCAACAGGTAAAGAAAACTTTGAAAGAACATTATTAATCTTCTAAATATCTATATTAATTATAGAATAATATATATATGGATATTTAAAATAGTTTAATTCTGTTTGGTTATAAGGATAGTAGAGAAAATTAACTAAATTTGTTTGGATATAAATATAAGCATTAAATGATATTAAATGCAAAAACTTTCCAAAAAAATATTTTTGAGCAAAAACTACTGCAAAAATACTAATATAAATATCATATACCAACAATTAATATATGTTTATAAATACTATGTATAGAGAATGCTTTAGGCCTCCATAATTCTAGGACCGGCCGTGAGGGTGACCCACAGTGGGATTGATTTCATTACTGATTGTGTGTCCTCCCTAAAAAGAGTCCACTTAGAGACTATCATAGGTATATCGATGATACTCCACATTCATCGATTAAGAACGTGATGTGAACTGCATAAACATCGATCAGAGAAGTCTTATCCCCTAAACACAAAATTTTTGTTCACGGTCATATGAATTTCCCCCACATGTGGAGCTTTCGTATTCAGAAACTTCCCTATCAAAAAATCTTCCCAAAGAGAAATCCACCTTTAGAGCCCCATCATTAAGAATTCCCCACAAACACTTCTTTTAATGTTACAACTTTCTTCTGATGTAATATTCCGACAACACTGTTCATAACCAAGTTGATAATACTGTTCATCTGAGAGAAGATACTATTCATCAACGATATAATAAACCATTTTGTAATTTCCCAAAAGGGGGTTTGACCAACATTTAAAGGCGCCAAGTAGTGTAATCCACTAATGTCAAAAAGGAAGCATGTATGTGAAGTTATAAACATGTAATACCAAAAACTAATACGATGACTTCGGATCAAGTTGGGGCCTTCACTTACCAAGTCTAGAGTCAACGGTTTATTAATTACGTACGCTATGAATGGAAATACATCTAAGTGCGTATTTTATAAAAAATTTAGAAAATATGCATGATGTCACTAATCACACATTTACTTAATAATTTACATTTTTCAAAAAAAGTTTAAAATAACCACTATATCCCTATATAAGTAAAAGAAAAGTACAAAATCGACAATGAGTCGGGTCAAAATTAGAAAATTACTCGAAATCAACCAAACTGGATTCGGGTCAGAAATATTTGTTTCGTTTATAATGAGTTATCGGGTTAGAATCTGAAAAATATATTTAAATTTTGCAATATTTATTTAAATTATACTCCAAAGGAAACCTAAACAAACATTTCAAAAAAAAAAAAACCATATTAATTACGAGAATATTGGTTTTCCTATTTTTTAGGAAACCCATATATATAAATTTTTTTAATAAAATCATATTTGTTATTTATAAAATAGCATATTTCTTATATGACTAAAGTTATTAATAACTAATAAAGAAAAAATGTAAATTTTACTACTAAATAATTTAATAAAAATCTTTAATTTTTTTGAAAAGAGAATATTTTTTAAAACAAACTTTAAAAATTTACAAAAATAATATTGAGTTTGTTATAAAATTATCTATGTAATTCTAATAAAGTACATAATAATGATAATGTAATTTATCTACACCATCAAATAGAAAATAATTTAATTATACAAACTAACCAAAATAAAATGAAATTTTCAGTTACACGTAATAGTTTACAAAATCATATCACAATAGTTATTATATTTGCAAATATAATCTTAATCTTAATAAATATGTGGAAAAAAATTCTTAATCATAAATATAGATTTCAATTTTTTTGGAAATTGAGCATATACCTCGAATCTATATTTAAACATTTGATTCACAAATATATTACTATTAAGATCATATTTATGAAAATGTTAATTAATCCTAAATATTGAAACCGACTTTATTTATCCTATAAATATAGAAGTCGACTAACATATTCACTCCTCACTAATCATTAAAACTTTTCTATTTTTATTGATATTTTTAACTTATGTCGAAACAATCACTGTTGCATGGTTTCAAACAAGATATACATGTTTCTTGAATTACTTCAATGAAACATATGGTGCTTTTTTGAATCCTCTTTATTTGATAGCAATGATTTGCTCATGTGTCAATCTGTTAGTTTTTATATAAAGACCAATTTTTTTTTCTTTGGTCATGATTTGATGATAGATTGTGTTTAACTAGGATACAAAAATAAATTGGAATGTATCCAAAAATAATATGAATTTATAAAAAAATAAAAATTTGAATGTAGCTTTTGTTTTTATGTGCTTCAATTTGACAAATAAACAAATTTCACGACCATATATTTTAATGCCTTTTAACATATTTTTCAAAAATTTGAAGAACAGATACTTTCTTTTGCATGAAAGGGAGAGAAAAATACATGTTGGCTGAGATAAAATAATTGTTGGTAGAAGAGAGAGATTTGATATATAAGCTCATTGAGATTTGATTATACTAAAATTTATATGTTGTATATGTCTGCAAATATTCCCCTGCGCTGTAGCGCTGGTGAGATCCTAGTGTTTTTTAAGAAGAGTATCACTCAATATACCATATTTCTTCGTCCAAAAACCAATTAAAATAATATAAAATTTGTATCGTAAATAACTTTTTACCAATCAAATATTATTGTATATTAAACTTATTTGTCTTTTACGTACAATAGTTAAACCATACCGCATTATCAAATTATTTATCACATACAACCAAATTATTTATCACATATAATTATTTATCAAATTATTAGTGTAATCCATTAATGTCAAAAAAAAGCATCAATGTGAAGTTATTAGAATAAATAGAAATAATACCAAAAACTAATTAATAATAATGACTTTGGATGAAGTTGGGGCTTTCACTTCCACCCTTAGCCAACAACGGTTTATTTTACCAATTCCTTCACCCTTAAATCATCAACAAGTTGGCCAAATGTCTCCAAATTATAGATTATCATATATAGCAACATGCAAATAAATGCATTGTTTACTACACAACTACATGGGTAATGCAGGCTAACATTTACCACAAAAACACGTCACGGATGATCATAATTATTTTACATAAAATATAAATACAAATTGAAACATGAACGTTTGCCCGACATATATATGATGAAGATGTTAAAAACAGAGCAGAAAACAAACATTTGAACTCTTCTTGTCCCAATACCATTACAATTTGTGAACAACTTTAATCTTCTTTTTTTCAAAACCACTTAGAATTCTTTTTGCAAAATCGACCAGATGTGAATTTGGATGGAACACAACAATGTCGTTAATACAAACCCTTTCTACTATTTATTTACTATTGTTGAAAGGGTTAATACAAACCCTTTCAACAATAGTAAATATATATATAATATTATATGCTAACCCTTTCTACTATTTATTTTGTTGCTTTCCCTTTCACGTTTGTATATATATGGTCATAATCGCGCTGATAGGTTGCATTAAAATTGCTATAATATCATCAATCACATTTAAAAATATATATATTTGAATGGGAATAAAAATCACTTGGTAAAATCAACCGTTGACCCAAAGACAAAAATAGAATTTAATTACAACGAAACCAAAACTATGCCTTATAAAGGTAAAAGAAACTGTCCAAAACAAAAAGTTCATTGGTAAACATAACATCAAAATTTGCTTAACTCACACAAGTCATGTATCTTACGTCTTAAGTCATTTGGTTTCCGTACAAAAAATCACCATGAAATCAAAATATTCATTTGTCAAGACAACACAAATCATGAAATCACCATGAATTCAAAATATTCATCCTCTCCCTCTTTCTCTCTCATTATAGACAATGGGATGCACGATTATAAGTAGTTAAAAAAAAAAAAAAGATATCATTTAACAAAAAAAAAGGGGAAAAAAAGACCTATGGCTTTGTTTGCCCCCATAAAAAAGATAAAAAAAAGACCTTTGAATTCTTCTTACCCCAAAAGCTCTTATAAATATTATGCGCTAACCTACCAAACTAAGACCGACAAAAGCGAAATCATCTTCGTCTTGTTTACCACTCTGATCAATCATTTCCATATATACACAAACGACAAAACTCAAATCAAATAATAGAATGGTTGCCTCAGTTTCCCTATTTGCCTCTCTTGCACCATACTTAGTCTCAGCATTACTTCTATTCCTTCTGCTCGAGCAACTCTCTTACCATGTCAAAAAAAGAAACCTCCCTGGCCCCCTCTTCGTCACCCCAATCATTGGAAACGTCATTGCACTCCTCCGTGACCCAACTTCCTTCTGGAACAAGCAATCTGCGATGGCAAACACTTCCGTTGGCCTCTCCACCAACTACCTCATTGGAAAGTTTATTATCTACATTAAAGATGCAAAGCTTTCCAATATAATCTTCTCCAACATTCGTCCCGATGCTTTCCAACTTATTGGTCATCCATTCGGCAAGAAGATCTTCGGTGAACACAGCCTTATCTTTATGTTTGGCGAGGATCATAAGTCCGTTCGTCGTCAAGTCGCTCCTAACTTCACCCGTACGCCACTCTCCATGTACTCTTCCTTACAGCAAACAGTTATCATGCGTCATTTACGGCAGTGGGAGGAAAGTTTTTCCCGTGGATCTCGGCCAGTTTCGATGCGACAACTCATCCGTGAACTCAACCTCGAGACTTCTCAGACGGTTTTTGTCGGACCATACCTCGACAAGGAAGTCAAGAACTCGATCCGTGATGATTACAATCTATTCAACCAAGGAACAATGGCACTCCCAATCGACCTCCCAGGGTTCGCGTTCGGCGAGGCTCGTAAGGCGGTATCGAGACTAGTGAACACAATGGTTGTTTGCACGAGAAAATCAAAAGCCAAGATGGCCACAGGAGAGAATCCAACATGCCTAGTCGATTTCTGGACGCATTCGATCGCTGCGCAGAATCCGCCGCTTCCTCACTCCGTAGACGAGGAGATTAGTTGTGTGGTCGTTGATTTTCTGTTTGCAGCACAGGACGCATCCACATCATCACTCCTCTGGGCAGTGGTGCTTCTTGAGTCGGAGCCAGAAGTGCTAAGAAGAGTCAGGGAGGAAGTCGCAAGTTTTTGGTCGCCTGAGTCCAATGAGTTGATCACAGCCGATCAGCTCGTGGAGATGAAGTTCACGCGGACTGTGGCGCGTGAGGTCCTTAGATACCGACCACCAGCAAGTATGGTTCCACACGTTGCTGTTAGTGACTTCCCTCTCACGGAATCGTACACAATACCTAAAGGTACAGTTGTGTTTCCTTCCCTTTTTGATGCCTCGTTTCAAGGGTTTACTGAACCAGACCGGTTTGATCCTGACCGGTTTAACGAGACAAGGCAAGAGGATCAGGTATTCAAACGCAATTTTTTGACTTTTGGAATTGGCTCGCACCAGTGCGTAGGCCAGCGTTACGCGCTGAACCACCTCGTTCTCTTCATTGCCATGTTCACGTCGGTGTTCGATTTCAAGAGGGCCCGATCGGAGGGCTGCGATGATATTGTGCATATCCCAACGATGTCACCCAAAGATGGGGGCATGGTTTTCTTGTCTAGCCGCGCCGGTGTCTCTCCTTGAATTACTTTGGTACAAGTCATCGTCGGTGTATATTCTATATCGCTTTTCATGATGTGGCCTAAGTGTCATTCAGTTTGAGAGGAGACGTCACGTCATTGTGTTGCCATGTCTTCACCATCTATGTATGTTGTTGTTTTTTCTTTGTCCCAATGATGTTATATTATAGTAACTTATTTCATAAGTTTCAGTTTCATTAATAAGAAAACACCCGCCTATTTACCCGAATATAATAAAAATATATGAAATCTTAAATGATATTCTAAATATTCTAAGCTATAAATATAAGAAAAAGAAATACATGTTGACGATATCTTACCCAATATGAATATTTATATCTTTAAAATATATGTCTTTAAACTTAACGACATCGCGAAGCATGGCTACTATATAAAAAAATAACCAAGTAGATTAAAATAATTTCAGGTGACTGTGTTACGCTACTCAGTTGACAATAAAATAAAAAATAATAATAAAATAAAAAGATCCACCTTAGATCTCTCGAGATATATCCCACGTTGAAAGAAATGTAATTTCTGGGCAATATACAATGTATATTATACATAATACGAGGTAATTTTCTTCTTTTTAGTTAGTTTTTAGATGTGAGTTAGACTCATTATTATTATGGTATTAAGGCACAATCTACATATACTCAACCCAATTTATAATTGGTTCAGCCTAATAATTGGCTCATCGATTCGTGCCTGAACATACTGATACTGAGATCAAAAGATCTTAATTATGAAAAAAATATAAAAGGAAAAAGTACAGTGAAAACAAAAGGGACATTCAATTATTTTCATATTGATATTGTGGAAGTGAAAAACATAAGGAATCTTTCAAAATGAAGAGAACTAAGAGAAATGAACCAAAACCGTAAAACAAAAAAAATTAACAAAGATTGAAAAATTTAACAAAGATTGAACATGCCATAGCACAAAGAAACAAATAATCCAGTTCACGGATACACCATAAAGTATTTTCTAGAGATATAATTTATAAATACTCTGTGTATTTAGTTTAGTATTCGATCTCGTTTGGATATATTTTTTTCATATATATTTTATATAATTTATTTTTTGTTTTAAATAAAAAATAAAAGATAAAACAAAACAAATAGAGTAGTGGCATGTGTGAGATAAGTCTCTCCCCAATTTTCTTTTGGTTTTTTCAGAATATATTCTTTTATTAGTGGCATGTGTGAGATAATTTATTTTCTTTGGGTTTTTTCAGAATATATGATCTCATCTCTCAACTTTTTCATTATTGTTGTTTTTAATATTGCTGAGAATCTGACTGAGAAACCCTCAATACACATGATCTTAGATACAAAACCAGGAATTTTGAACCAACTTTAATCTGTGAAAACCAATATAGAACAAAAATATATTGAGCACAAAAAAATATAATTTTGATGACAACATTCGCATGAAATTCATCGGAATAATGCATATTCCAACAAATTTTTGTTTGACAACAAGTTGTAATTGAGAAAATCCAAAGAGTCAAAAATTCCTCAAAAAATCTCGACAAAATATTTCTTTTGATTATCTCTCGAAAACATTGTCGAAATGATGTCGACATTTTTTTGACATACTTTCGACTAATTTTTTCGAAGAAATGAAATTAGTTACCGGTCCAAAACTCTGTTTGGACATAGTTATCGCTTGCTTTTTAAAGCACGTCTAAAGTGAAAAACCAGTCCACATATCAAGTGGATCCCACATTGAACGATTCCTTGTTTGTAGCTCATTATTCTCTATAATCTTTGTTTATTGTCTTCGTAATTTGTAAATCCTTTTTGGATATTGTTACTTTAGAAAAACATTCTACACATTAGATTTTATCTTGTAGTACACCACGGGTCTATTATATTGTTGATATGATATTATAATAGTTTTGAGGTGCTTGTACATAGTGAATTGCATATATATATATATATATATATATTGTTAACGGTAGTATGTAGGGTTTTGTAGAAATTCTTTATTTGCAAATTGAGAATAGACATTTTATGATTTGGTTAGTTATGATTTAGGAATGAATGATATGACATATTCTTATTATGATTCTCAATTGATATTATTGGATTAATAGTGTACATTTAAAGCTAATAAGATCTTACCACATATGTAATCGTTTATTAAACAAATTAGATATTTCCTAAGATGTATTCATCTTGAATTAGTTGCTATATCATAGGGATGTGATTACATAATTTGTGTTATCAATTCTTTTTGTCAAACTCGGCCCTAGAAATCCGATATGCAAATTAGATCTTTCCTAAGATAAAATAGGCATTTAATTGGCAATAATTGGCATTAATTGGATGTGAATAATTACGCTATGGATTAATAACGGGCCCAAAATATTCGGCAATCTTAAGGTGGATCCGGATAATTAAATCGATTATAATTTTAGTTAAAAACCAGACCCGAAGTTGGCAAAAAGTAATGGCACCCTATTGTACTCCAAAAATGTATTCCGAGCTCTATATGTGGATATACTTGTTTGGTTACAAATATAGTAAGACAATTTTTAAAATATATATCCGTTTATAAAAATTCAAATCACATCATCTACTGAAAAAAATCTAAAATTTTATTAACTTTTTGTATTAAATAATAATTAAAATAATGAAATATAAGATTAAATAAAAGTGAAAAGAGAATTATATTTTAATCTAACATATTGATTTAAATTAGGTCGATAGATTATAGGAAATTAATATTATCAAATAAAGAAATAATTGTGTTTGGTTGTAAGAATTGTAGAGAATTTAGTTGAGACTTGTTTGGATACAAAGATAAGAGAGGATGACACAAAAATGTACTTCAAAAATGTTAAGATAGATACACGAGAACACCAAAAGTCGGTTTTATTACCATAAATAAACTTTAGATTAATAAAAGGGAATTCCTGCGTTTTATATTTTCACTAGAGATGGGTATTTTAACAGAACCAACCAAACTCAAATCGACCCAAATCAAACTCAAATATACCCTCAAACCATTTCGTTATGTTTTTTCTCAACCTGAACGGTTTAACTCGATTCAGTTTTGAACTGAGCTGAACTGATAACCCAATGTGTTTATGTTGATTAATATTTATTAGATTTGTAAATATGTAATGTCACGAGTAATACCACGATTGCATTTGCTCCCTCTCGCACACGTTTGATATTTTTTTTTACATTTCTAATGAATTAATTATTATAGAATTGGGTTTAATTGCTTCTAATCCTATGTTCTAAAGCATAAAACTCTACAAGAGATTTCTAATGAATCAATCTATCTTTTTTGTTGTTGTAATTTTTCTCATTATCAGTTACAATCTATTGTCAAAAAAATGGTATAAAGGATTAATAAACAAGACAATGTACTTGATTGTGTGATATCAGACTAGTATGGTTGGTCGAGTTGAAAAGAAAAAAAAATACAGAGGGAGGATGATCACGAGAAGAAAAGTGTAACTAATAATTAAGGAGGAGACATACTAAAAATATGATTGACTAAAAACGGGAATGCATGAAATACAATTGGAAGGAGCCATGAGTCATGAGATAGCAAAGGACCCACTATAACCAGTCAATAACATGTTTATGTCAGACTCTTTCTGACTTCAGATAACATATTTTATGTGATTTCCGATTTAAGTTTTAACAATTTATGCTAGGTTTGAACATAAAACTTGATATGTACAAAAGAAAGTAGTAGTTTTGATTGGTAAATGTTAACTTTAGGTCTATTGTGGGCTTAAATTTCAGATTAATGTAGCTAAAGCCAAAAACCTAACTTCTAAAATTTACTGTGCAGGATGAACATAATGATGCTAACGGACCAGTAGATGTGTCCAAATTGACAGAGTAGATGTGGCAACTATACAGTTGACGAAACAGTATTATCATATCATCGAAATAGTATCCAAAAGAAAATGAACTTTGTGACTTGAAAATATATTTCGGTTACCAATTAATTTCAAACTTATTTTTTATAACTATTTCATTTGGTGTAAATGTGTAATGATTTTATGACAACCTCCCCAACATCTCCACTCCCCGGTCTATAACTATATCAAGTTTATGTACATCTAAATTTAGGTTATGGATAGTGAAGTTATGTATTATCAAATATAATTTATACGCTTAAACGAAATATATATATATATATATATATATATATATATATATATATAAAACAAACTGACATATAATTCTGTCATCTCATGCGTATTAAAGTTCTGAGTAGAAGAGTCTCTATAAAGTTTTTAGAAATTTGTGTTCTTTCAAATAAGGGAATGCCAAGCTAGTCTCTTGAAAATTCAATGGGACATATAAGTCGAGTATTGTTAGACTTAGTGTTTGAGATATTCGTTGATAATTATTAGAGATTAAGACGTTGCTTGGAAGATAATATGACACGTTTGAACTTTCATACATATGTACGGTGTGAGTCCTCTGACCACGAGTACACGTACTTGGAGTCTTGGATAAGAAAATAATAGATGGATATTTTCATGTAGTACGAAAGTGATTGGGAGTATAACTCATTACTCATGATATCATGATATATTCTCAAATTTTTTTAATATCAAATTTAACCTAATTTAATAAAACATTCTCGTGACTTCAATTGTAAAATTAGTTTGAATATAAATTATATTTTCGTATTTGTAAAACTCCATTATTGATGAATACTTTCTAAAAATATCTCATGAATACTTTTTAAGTTTTTATTATAAACAATTAAAAATATATATATAAATTATAGGATGGAAAATACATATATATATATATAGATATGAAAATATTTTACTTCTTTTTTTTGTCTTGATTTATTATTTAATAGAAATTATGAGAACTCTTACATAGATTTCTACCGCAGCCCATTTTCTTAGACTCTAAAATATTTTATTTATTAATGATTAAAAATAATATTATTTTTATAGAAAAAAAAACTAATTTAGTTAGCAAGAAGTAAAGAACCAACAATTTTTTAAAAACCACACATTAGTTGAAAATTAATTTTGTGGTTGATTGACTAAGACAACACTTTAAGAGATTTTTTTTTTTGTGCAACCTCATTTCAAGAGATCTATCTTAATCTTTCCTGACTGTATGTATATAATTTGTAAGAAAATTGTCTGACAATGGAAAGAATGATATATAAGAAATGGCTAAAGTAATTTTTTATTCCATCTAACGGAAAAAATTTGGTTGAAACAGATTTTAGCCGTAATACTGTAGGTATCAATCGAAGAAGAAAATTGTTCCGGTTGGTGTAATAAGTTGTGCACATCTTGGTGGGTTAAGGTAATCTAATCTGAATCTGCTTTCATCAACCCTTGGGTCTGGTCCCATACCCCGACAACTAATTATAGCCTTAAAAACAGGGTCCAGCAAGTTATATAGGATTGAATTGTCAAAGACAAAAAGCATGATAAAATTAGATTACCATCAAATATCTAAAATCAATTTTAAGAGTTCATCTTATCCGCTATAAAACAATCAAATATTGGGTATGGAACGAGTTTTCTAAATGTTTCAGTTCTAAATTTTGATATTTAAAAAAAAAAAATCACATTCGCTAATTATATGAACTTTGTTTTTGTGCATATATTAGTGATTATTCATACAGAATTTACGTACACAACTAATTTCATTTTAAACTATGTATAGTAGATTTTGTACATATGAAATATTTAACTTCTAAAAGTATTTGTTCCAATAGTATGTTTTGATTTAAAACTATTCTACTTTTTTACGAAACTGATTTTGAATTTCTATGAATATTTTTGTTTAAAACGATATGATATTCGATTCATTTTTCACCTGTAATTTTTTGTTACTTTTCCAGAATCGAAAAAAGAAAACCTACTCTTTCGGCTCAAACACGTTTTAGACATATAAAGTAAGAAATCAAATCACTCATTCTTTTCGTTTGTCTAATTTTATAATTGTCATAATCAGTAGGTTTACTTTTCATAATTCAATTAAACAAAAATAAAATATCGACCGAATCGGTCTTCCGTCCCTATGACTATATACAATATAGCAAGAGTCTTGACGTATAAAACTAATAGTCCACGAATATACAAAAGTGGTCATGTGTATGTATCTTACTAGTTGATCTAAATTGACCAATGTTAAAATAAAATAAAAACATTAGATATTTTTAGTTAAGTGCAAAGAGCCAAATTCAAAATAAAAATTATATTTTGCTTGAGAGTTGAGACCACAAGTTGACGTAGAGATAGAAAGTGATTGGATCGTGTAGGGTCAAATGATATACCCATACACCACCAAGAAACCTTTTTCTTCTTCTTCTTTTCCTGACTCTACGTTTGGCGACTTATTAGCAGCCGTTCACATCACATTTGTTCCCATCTCACATTTGAAAAATGGGCGAAATGTCTTATATTGGTATAAAAAAAACAATCAAGTTTAGGGAGAATATAACTATAAAAAAAAGGAGAGACAAAGACAAAAAGATGATGGGGGGCTTCCCTTTCATATCAAGTAACCAAATAATAACAACAACAAACCATTTTGGCCAAACTTAATCAAAGAAACAACAAATCCTTCCTTGCATTACACAACTTCGCATCTTTTTTCCTCTCCTTATTTCAATCTCCCCCCTCCCCAACAAAAGATCTACATAAATTCAATCTATATTTTTTACATTCTCACAATTTTACCTCATCATCATCTGTCACTTTCTTCCCTCAACAAGCGCCCAAAATATCGCGACCTGATTCGATCCTCACAATATTGGTTTGTCCATCAGCTCGTTGTCGGCTGCGATCCTTCCCGAGCCACGGCCGGTTATTCTTCCGAACGATCCAATGCTTGATAGTCCCATGAAACTGCTGCTCTCTTCGCCAAGGTTTATTGATCTTCTGTGCTTTCTGAATTTGGAGGAGCTTACATCACCTGCCTCGAGATCAACAACAACAACATCATCTAGGCTTTTGCTCTTTTCGTTGTTGTTGTTATTCTGGGCGACGACTAAACGCGCGATGGTGCTTCTACAGAACGGGCAGACCGGTGGAGTCACAGTTGAGGTTGTTGGGTTCGGTTTGTTGTGACAGCACAGTGCAAGTGTGCATTGTGCACACATTTGGTGTCCACAGTCTTTGACTTCAATCGTGCATACTTGCTCAAAGCAAATACAGCACAGTTCCGTATCACTCACCTATAGACACGTTTTTATACCAAGTTAAAACCCGTTTCATAAACGCAAACAAACAAAGAGCCTCACAAGGGTGTAATATTTACCTCGGACATGTTATCATCTGAAGCAGTGTCGGAGAAAGAGGGTGATGGTAAGGAGTAAGCAGTTCCCTTGAGGATGGTTTTCTCTCTCTCCCGATTAGCATCCATTAAAGCCTGCTCTAATAGGAGTTTCGCCTCGTCATCAAGCTCGCTGATGAACTTTAATGGTGATGGCCAAACGAGAGGCTCTGCAGAGGACGGGTTTAGCAATGCTCCACATGCTCCATGCTTATGCTTCATTGCTACCATATAGGGTATCCTCCTGAAAAAGAGATTTCACGATTCAAGTTAATTATGTTCTGAAAACAAGAACAAGATCTTTCCCGCAAAGTTTAGGCAATAGCCAGGAAAAGAGAAAGTGTATAATATACCCAGAAGCGTCTCTCTGAAGACGATCAGCACCCCAAGCAAGCAATTTTCTGACACAATCAATAGATCCACTTCTAGCTGCCAAATGGAGAGGTGTACTCCCTGGAGAACTGTTTCAACAAAAAACTTAAAAGGATCAGTTCCGACTTCTAACAAATGTTGATTCCAATGTAAAAGTTTGCATGACGAGAGAATCCCTTACCCATATACACTAGTAGATGCACAAACAAGAGAACCACTGTCCAACAACACATTCACACATTCAGGCCGTCTCTGCCGAGAAGCTAGATGCAACGGAGTCGCTCCTTTATCATCTCTTATGTTCACAAACCTCGAATACCCCCTGAAAAAAATGAACATTCTTATTCAAGACTTCGATTGAAAAAACTGATCAAGAATTCAAGGTAAGGTTCACAGACTCACCAATGAACAGCAACGGGACTTGATTGAGCAGCAGAGAGAATCGCTTGAACACAGTTAGCATGTCCATAATATGCAGCGTAATGCAAACATGTTCTTCGATTCACAGAATCAAACATCAATATCTACAGAGACACACCACAAAAATTCTCAAAATCCAAATCCTAATAGCTTAAAAAGGTAAAGAAGAGCATTTGTAGAGAGAAAATGTACATTAGCTCCAACTTCAGTGAGCTTCTTCACACAAGAGATCCTCCCATACATCGCAGCCAACATTAACGGAGTCTACAAGAATCAAAATCACGAACAAACAAAAACAAAAATCAGAAAAAAAAAAAAAAAAAAAAAAAAAAAAAAAAAAAAAAAAAANAAACTACAATCAACTTAGATCAAATGCGAAATCAGAACCTGTTTGTGACGATTCAACAAATCTGGATTCGTAAATCGTTCCAAAAGCAAAGACAAAATCTGCATCAGAGAAATGCATCAGTAACAAACATCAAATCTCCGGGCCTCCGGCGAATCTGAGACAAAAAAAAAACCCACCAGATTCCGGCGAGATCTCGTTATTAACAACTAAAACTAACCTCGATCTGACCATTAGCAGCAGCGACATGAAGAACAGAGTGACGATCATAAGCAGTAGTCTGATTCAACAAACTAGGCTCTGCCGTCATCACACGGCGAACAGTGACGATATCGCCGCACTGTACAGAGGCGAAAATTCCGTGCTCCGGTCTCGTTCCACAGCTCAAACTCTGCCCCATCTCTCTCGAAAGCTTTTTTTTTTTCTAATAGAGATACGCACGAACGAAAACGCACCGTAGGAGCTGTGATGGGAGAGGTTTTTTGATTTAGGAGAGGAGGAACAACGACACCGTCTGCCACCGGTGAGGCGCTCCGATGAGAGAAAAAAGCGCCACCGTGACGGGGAACGGTGGTTGTGGTGGTGGTGGTGGTGGTGGGAGGATTTAAGAATGGGAGAAGAGGGAAGTTTCGCATTTATGTACACACATTGATAGGGTCATTTAGGAAGAGAGTAAGAGAAGATATTAATTTTTAAATCTTTTTTTCTTTTTT